>NC_088241.1:20531248-20633748 GCF_036934945.1 Oncorhynchus masou masou | reverse complement strand
GTCTATGTACACTATCGTTCAAAAGTTTGGGGTCACTTAGAAATGTCCTTGTTTTTGAAAGAAAAGCCAATTTTTTGTTCATTTAAATAACATAAAATTGATCAGAAATACAGTGTAGACATTGTTAATGTTGTAAATGACCATTGTGGAAATGGCTGATTTTGAATGGAATACCTACATAGGCGCACAGAGGCACATTATCAGCAACCATCACTCTTGTGTTCCAATGGCACGTTGTGTTAGCTAATCCAAGTTTATCATTTTAAAAGGCTAATTGATCATTAGAAAACCCTTTTGCAATTATGTTGAACACAGCTAAAAACTGTTGTGCTGATTAAAGAAGCAATAAAACTGGCCTTCTTTAGACTAGTTGAGTATCTAGAGCATCAGCATTTGTGGGTTCAATTACAGGCTCAAAATGGCCAGAAACAAAGAACTTTCTTCTGAAACTCATCAGTCTATTCTTGTTCTGAGAAATGAAGGCTATTCCATGTGAGAAATTGCCAAGAAACTGAAGATCTGGTACAATCCTGTGTACTACTCCCTTCACTGAACAGCGCAAACTGGCTCTAACCAGAATAGAAAGAGGAGTGGGAGGCCCCGGTGCACAACTGAGCAAGAGGACAAGTACATTAGAGCGTCTAGTTTGAGAAACAGACGCCTCACAAGTCCTCAACTGGCAGCTTCATCAAATAGTACCTGCAAAACACCAGCCTCAATGTCAATAGTGAAGAGGTGACTCCAGGATGCTGGCCTTCTAGGCAGAGTTCATCCGGCCAGTGTCTGTGTTTTTTTGCCCATCTTAATCTTTTCTTTATATTGGCCAGTCTGAGATATGGCTTTTTCTCTTCAACTCTGCCTAGACGGCCAGAATCCCAGAGTCGCCTTTTCACTGTTGACATTGAGACTGGTGTCTCAACGTCTAACCCCTGAAGAAGCTCTAAAGCAGGGCTCATCAACTATATTCAGCCACAGGCCAATCTTTTCTTGAGTGGATGGTCAGGGGGGCGGGAACATAATTACAAATCATTTGTAGACAGCAAATTGGCCTCAAGAAGCCCAAACAGATATATTATTTGACTAAATCAAAATCATTTTAAACATTGCTTTGTATGCGATCACATATATCTCTACTGTGCGTGGGAATACTTTGGAACAGATTTCCAAAATTAAAATCACAGGGAGCTGATGATTTGCTGGTGTTTTTACAGTCTTTAGTGTTCAGAAGTAGAAGAAAAGAAAAAATTCATATAAAAAAATTGCCTGCCTGAGTTCGGGAACCCTGCTCTAAAGAAAATCATTTTCTCTTTCCACCACACCAAAGGATGTAACGTGGTTGATTTAGAGGTCCGCTCTAACACTGTATCTCACTTAGATTCTATACTCTCCTCTCTCCCCCCAGATGGACCCAGTTCAGAAAGCTGTTATGCATCACACGTTTGGAGTTCATCCCTTGACGAAGAGAAGACACGTCTCGTGCAGCGTGTGCCAACTGAGATTCAACTCACAGGTGAGGGAGCTTCTGGGGTCCAAATGCCCTCGATGAACCTGTGCTGTGTTGAGTCGTATTAGACTGAATAACAAAGCACGACGGTCCACTCCTACCTGTTCAACCCATATTTACAGGATCCCAGAAGATGTTGATGAGGTCATACTTCCAACAAAGTCTTGCTTGAAACAAGACATAACGGGCTCATGGATCTTCAAAAGTATATGTCATTTGTTATTAAAGGGGACACATTACATCCTTATATAAGATGTCAGTTGTGAAATAGCGTACTATGTTGCTTGTCTCATATGGGGATGTGTCCTGAATAATATATCCAGCACAACATGCCGTCTTTGCAATCTAGGGCAACTTTTTTGTAAAGACTTTAAAGTTGGAGTAAGCAACTGTTATCTTGCAATACATGACAGCAGTTGTTTTTAATAATAAACAAAGTAGTTCTGATATAACCCTCATTACTAAAATGCATGGAATCTGACTGTTCAATTTCCTTGTTCTTACCATCAAATCACATTTTCCTACAATTGAAAACACATTTTTGAGCCAGGGGTAGTTCATTCAGTAGCATTACAAAATGGCATCGTCATACTTCCTCCAATAAGGAAGCTAGCTATCTATTCAGGGCCCCAATGTGCTAGTGATTACTCAATGCGGCGGTTAATATTTCTTCAACATTGAGGTCTAGCTCAGGATAATCATCATCCATCCCAGCCATCAATCACAACTCCTGAGCAAACAGATAAAGATGATGTTTACCTATCAGTTCTCCGTGGTGCCGAGATAGGGAGAAGACATTTCAGTTTGATGTCACTTGGACATCAAAAATACTTTATCATCTTTGCAGATTGACTATATAGGAGTTTAAATTGGATGGAGAAACCTGGTGGACTTGGAGGTTGTTTGGGTGGTGGATGGTGCGTGTAGCTTAACTTACTATAGTGAAGAACAGAATACCTGGACTTTTGAGTGGTGAAAAACAACTAAAATACATACAATATGATTTAATTAAAGGGGTCTTTCCATTGTACCATATTATTGAGATATTCCCACCCAGTTTTCCTCTGCACTGAGTCATAAGTGCCTCAATAAACTGACACAGCTCTCAAACTGACACAGCTCTCATTCTTTAGAGGAGGATGTCTCCTCACATTTCAACCTGAGGAGAGAACTACTGATGTTCTGATTGGTGACCAGTAAAACACAAGCCACAAGCCACAAACACACTCACTACCACCAAACCAGTCTCACGCTGTGGAGAACTTCACACGGATTCTCTCCACCTCTTGCTTGGCTGTTGACAGACAATGTCAGTCTATAAGAAGGGCCTGAGGTATCTGCTTTTCTTCTTCTTCAACTTGCTGCCCTGGATCAATGAATGCATCCTTATGAGTGTCTCCATCTACCAAAGTGAATAGCAGTATTGCAGATGAAGCAGTTCCAGCTCTAAACCTGAGTCATCATCATGGTGTTTGGCTTCCTGGGTTAGTGTTGGAGCTGTTGTGACAAGGTAGGGGTGGTATACAGAAGATAGCCCTATTTTGTAAAATACCGAGTCCATATTATGGCAAGAACAGCTCAAATAAGCAAAAATAAACCACAATCCATCATTACTTTAAGACATGAAGGTTAGTCAATCCTGAAAATTTCAAGAACTTTAAACGTTTCTTGAAGTGCAGTCGCAAAAACCATCAAGCGCTATGATGAAACTAGCTCTCATGAGGACCACCACAGGAAAGGAAGACCCAGAGTTACCTCTGCTGCAGATGATAAGTTCAATAG
The DNA here is from genome assembly GCF_036934945.1 of Oncorhynchus masou masou. Lineage (NCBI taxonomy): Eukaryota > Metazoa > Chordata > Actinopteri > Salmoniformes > Salmonidae > Oncorhynchus > Oncorhynchus masou. The sequence goes on along the minus strand of NC_088241.1, from coordinate 20,630,462 downwards.
TTATCAGCCTCAGAATTTGCAGCCCAAATAAATGGTTCACAGAGTTCAAGTAACAGACACATCTCTAGCTGGGGTGGCAGGGCAGCCTGGTGGTTAGAGTGTTGGACTAGTAACTGAAAGGTTGCAAGTTCAAATCCCCGAGGTACAAATCTGTCATTCTACCCCTGATCAGGCAGTTAACCCACTGTTTCTAGGCTGTCATTGAAAATAATAATTTGTTCTTAACTGACTTGCCTGGTAAAATAAAACTTTTTTTTTAACTGTTCAGAGGAAACTGTGCGAATCAGGGCTTCATGGTTGAATTGCTGCAAAGAAATCACTACTAAAGGACACCAATAAGAAGAAGAGACTTGCTTGGGCCAAGAAACACAAGTAATGGACATTTGACCAGTCCTTTGGTCTGATGAGTCCAAATTTGAGATTTTTGGTTCCAGTTTTGATGCCTTTACTATTATTCCACAATGTAGAAAATAGTAAAAACAAAGAAAAACTCTTGAATGAGTAGGTGTGTCCAAACTTATGTCTGGTACTGTATATATAGAAATAATTCCAATGCAAGTCATTGGAGAGTGAGGCCTGCTACAGCATTCTCCCTCTTTCTCTCCCTCTCTCACAAGCACACATAACTCTGTTATGCCTTTGTTTGGACTTCTTTGTCCAGATTGGAATCTTTTTCCTTACACATGGTTTTATTGATCTAATTACACCGCCAGCAAGATATTTCCATACAGCCACCCATATACAGTAACATAGTGACTATAACCCAACCAAAAAAATGTCACATTTTGTATATTTTAAGCATGATTTAAAGAATGCACAGAACATTAAATACCACGTGGGAATTAATTTTAAGTTTCTGTGCGTTGATTGACTGACTAAATGGCTATTTGCCAGTCTTTTTCCATAAGATGTCTTTCTCACTTATAGACCATCCAAAAACGAATTACCTCCTTCCCCACCTTAATCAGGTCTGTGTCAAACCGCAAGTATCATTAAGGCAATTTTTCCACATCATTGCTCTAATGAAAGATGAATTATGGTCTTGATTACACTAAACACTCATCCATATCACTTGTGTCTTCTGGCAAAAAATCTACTGATGGCTTGGATACCTGGAGTATGATATAAGGAAGCAATATATTGGAGTAAAGATAACATAGACATTAACCAGATTTCCATCTGACCTTTTTATGCGTGTAAAGAACATGTCGAATTAAAAATGTCGTGAGACAGGCCTGATGGAAACAGCACATTTTGTCGGTAAACTTTCCAAATGTCAAACTTAGAAAATACGCTCGACAAAGTGGGATATTTTTTGTAAAATATATAATGCAGTGAAAATGCATTTATGTGCACATATTGATAGAATAACCATCATATCGAAGTAAATTTGAAGTCACGCTATGATATTGTGTTGTTCCTTCCACTACGACTCGTTACAGCAGGCTGTATATTAGGCTACAGATGAAATAAGTGATGATAAACTTTACAGGGTTGTAAAAGTGCAAGTTGATGAGCTTGATGCTCCTTTCCAATAAATATCTAGCGTCTTATTCTGATGGCATGATAATCAATGCTTGGCTGCCGTTTGAAAAACAAAAATAATCTTGCTCTCATCATGTTTTTTGTTGTTGTTTTGTTTGTTTTTTTACCTTTATTTAACCAGGCAAGTCAGTTAAGAACAAATTCTTATTTTCAATGACGGCCTGGGAACAGTGGGTTAACTGCCTGTTCAGGGGCAGAACGACAGATTTGTACCTTGTCAGCTCGGGGGTTTGAACTCGCAACCTTCCAGTTACTAGTCCAACGCTCTAACCACTAGGCTACCCTGCCGCCTGCACTGCACGTGCCAAGACCAAATATTCGCTATAAAACGCAACATTTATTCTGACAAAACGATCAAAAGAGTTGAAAATGCGATGGAAATCCATTTAATTTATATTTTTATATGTATTACGTCATCATGCACAGATCTTTGGTGGGAAAATATCTTAATTCAGATTTTAGAATATTCGCATGAAAATCTGTTGCCAATTGGATGGAAAACTAGCTAGTGCCATGCTTGGCTTTCTTTTGGTTCCTTGCAGCAGAGGATTAGTATTGTATGCATTTTCCAATGCCAATAATTGTCTATGACCTCCACAGACTAAATCAATTTAGGTTGAGTGCAGAGAAAATGAGTTTTATCTGGAAATGTCCATTTTGTTGATTTGCTCTAATTGGCATGGAGAAAGCTCATTTTCTCCTAACAATTGCAAACAGCAAGTAAGAATTCTTTGTCTCAATGGTTTTGATTGAAACTTCCCTCGTAGCCCATAGAAACGCTAACAATGCCTTTACTGGGGATACGGTTGGCACAAAAGGCAATACCATTTTTCCTAATACCTTCCTTTCCTGCCACGGGCAAAGTCAGCCAGGAAGTATGTGGAGGTAAACAAGGAGGACTGAAAGTTTTTGCATGTGATCCAGTCCACGAGTCCGGGTAAATCCGTTGTGAAGGTGAATCTTGGACAAATCGTGTCTGGACTCTAAATTCAAACAGCTACATAAATAATACATCAGACTATCACAGATTCACCCATCACATGGCCATTGATACTATACTGAGATGCGAGACAAAGAAAAAAAATCACATAACAGGCAAAGGAGCCTGGGTAACATTGTAAATATAATTGGACTAAACTCTGCAGCGCATGGTCTTTGTTATTGTCACGGATGTTCTTTTGATGCTGAACCCCTTTAAAGTTTGTGTTTAATCAGCACTATAAAAGGCAATGCTTGTGATGCCTGCTCACTGTGTTGTATATTTCATGGGTCACTGATTTGAGTTCGTTTTTGCTCATAATTTGGACTGGTTTAAATTGAGCCTGCTATTTGTTCTTCTCACAGAGCCAAGCCGTAGCCCACTACAAAGGAACAAAACATGCCAAGAAGCTGAAATCTCTGGAAGCTACCAAATGTAAGCTCAAAGGTACAGTGGTCACCAAGGAAACCACCAACCAGGAAGTCCCTAAGAGCATCAACCCTCCAGCAATGTGCTACAGCACTGGCAGGAAAGGTTGGTAATTTCCCTTTACTTTCCTTCCGTATCCGCTGTTTTTACCAATCCCCATCCACTCTCTCTGTGTGTCACTCTTCTTTGTCACATCCATCCAACAAATTACAAAAAGTGCCGAGTCTCCCGAAATACCTGACCAGGACCCTTTGGTGTAAAGGTTGCAAAAGAAAACTGTGGGAGAACAGAAACGGTGTGCTGATAGTTCTCTTTCTCCACATCCATTTGTTTTCGCCTGGATAACAGGTGCAAATTAATTACTTAAAAATCATACAATGTGATTTTCTGGATTTTTGTTTTAGATTCCGTCTCTCACAGTTGAACTGTACCTATGATAAAAATAACAGACCTCTACATGCTTTATAAGTAGGGAACCCTGCAAAATCGGCAGTATATCAAATACTTGTTCTCCCCACTGTATCTGACCATGGTGTCAAACTAGAGGAAGTTGGGAGCAGGAGGAAGTAGATACAGGAGACGTCGTGATAATGTACATTTACTACAGGAGACAGGCACCAGGACCAGATAAGCTTGACTCTCCTTTATCTTTCTAAAATGTAGTCAGTGGAGGCCCGGAGGCTGACCTCTGTCAATTCCATTAGTCTTACCGCTAAACCCATAGGACCTGGAGAACCAGAGTGCTCTCTGGGTTACCTCTGTCCACTACTAAAGTCTTCCTGTATCCATCTTTAATTGCCTCATAAAATGGCACCAATGAAACCTTGGACCATGGCTTTCCAGGATTAGGCCTGAGTGCATCAGTCTAGGGCCTACAATCCAATGTTCCATGAGTAAGCGATTTTAAACCAGGAGCACATTTCTGGAGCACATACAAGCATCCATAATTGAGCTCAGGTTCTGCGATTCCTGTTCTCACTCTGAAGGCACTGCATTGTGAACCATCTGGTCCCACATGCTCACACCTGCAGAATAGGATCATTCACAATTTACAGAGAGAGTATCAACATATTTCAAAAGTCATAAGTTATTTATTCCAATGGGATAATGTTTTGTCCCCAAATTCTTGTCACTTTACCCCTACCTACATATACAAATGACCTTGACTAACCTGTACACCTGCACATTGACTCTGTACCGGTGCCCCCTGTATATAGCCTCGTTATTGTTATTTTATTGTGTTACTTTTTATTATTTTTTACTTTTGTTTATTTGGTAAATATTTTCTTAACTCTTTCTTGAACGCATTGTTGGTTAATGCTCGTAAGTAAGCATTTTAAGGTCTACACCTGTTGTATTCTGCGCATATGACAAATAAAGTTTGATTTGAGTTGTGAAGGTAGAGTATACCAGGTAACTTTTTAATATAACTTTTGCTCCACAAATGGGGGATTTCGTCAATGTATGTTTTGGTCCTCCTCATGTTAGTTTAATTGAAACCCCCTCTAACGAGAGCTGATATCACACTTCAGTCTGGTACAAACCTAATGAATTCCAAAACAAGCTTTCGTTTATTCATCCGGTATGTCTATGAGTATTTATGCATATGTTAGAGAAATGTAGTCCAGAGCTCACTTGTAGGTGTGTCTCAAGAACAAGCCCACGTCTCACTATGTGGAAAATATTGTTTGCAAAATAATGTTTAAAAATAAGACCCTCAAAGGCCTCAAAGACAAACCATTAAACACTGTATCGGGAAAAGGAACAAATAGCCATAAATCATTTTCATCACTGACCTCCCAAAGCACAACAAGCAGGTTTCTCCTCCACCTCACTATCGTGTCTACAAAGCGTGGGAGTGTCAGTTTGTCAAAAGTGGTGTTGGGTAATGAATATTAATGGGCTCAGATGTCAGGGAAATTAATTGGCGAGGCGGCTAAACGCCACATTATCTTTGGGGCTGAAGTATTTGGTGGTATATCAGTGCCCATGAGCTCTTCTAATGAAAAGCGGAGGTCAGGGAAGAGAAATGGCTACTGAGAGCAGATATGAGGAATGGGGAGAAGAACTGCAGTCTCTTTTGATAGTGGGCACTCAGTGTTGATGCAAAACTTCTGCCAAATAGCCATTATAACACACATTATGTGTACATGTGAGTTCATGTATTTTCTGTATGCATTTTGAGGATGTGTGCGTGCGTGTGTGTTAAACTTGTGAACTTGTGTGTGGCTTCGAATGGACAGCCGGCCACAGTGAGATTGCATAGATTAGCCAATGGCTTAGCCACTGCTTGTCAAGCTGTGTGCCTGTGTGTGTGTCTGCGTGTGTGTCTGTGTGCGTGTGTGCGCATGTACGTGGCTAAGAAAGAGAAGAGTTGCCCATAACGCAGTCGCCATCTCTCAGTTCCAGTCCAGTGCCTGAGGAAATGTACCCTGATATTAGCTATTAAAGAGCAGATTGTCAGGGGAGCTATGCCTCATGCACTGACAGCAGCTGCACAATAGAACAGGCATGGGGCATGGGGGCGTGCTTAGGCTTGTTCAGCCATCAGTTAACCACTAAAGCTCCCCGTGCACGTCTCCTAACCAACAAGGAATTCAAAGATCCAAATCTGTATGCACTGGGTTGGAAAAAGCCCTTAAACACAGACATGCATCACAAAGTGGCAAAGCTGATGACTCTGTGCATTAAACCTGCTTTTCACTTGCGTGGAACTAGGATTTCCTGTAAATGCCCTCATTTGTGAGAAGTTCTGAGGAGGTTTGAAGCTGTAGAAACTTTCCAAAAGGATTTTGTCTGGAGAATGAATTCCAATGAGGAAGGAGGAGCTGAATGAGTCAACGTAAGTTCTATGACCCCTGCTGTGAAATATCTCAAAGATCACTTTGCTCTGTTATCCAAATGATAATCACGACCATTATAAATACACTTCTATATCAAAGCTACTTCATCAAGATCCTAATCATGGTAGATTCAAAACTGCCTATGGAGTTGGCCTGAAATTCAAAATGAAGAAAGGAAGGAATGCCTCACAACTGCAGGGTCTTGAGGGGTTTCTGTCCTTTATGTCATGGTGGCATATAATGGGGCCCAATCATTTTAATTAAAGAGCTTAATCCAGCATCATTGAGAAAGGTAATCAGATCTCAGGGGGAGCTCTGTGATTGCCTGGAAGCCTAACGAGAGTGGAAGGATTTGAGAAGAGCATTTCTGCTCTATCGCCAAAGGAAATCTCCTGGGAAAACTGAGAGGTATGGAGGTATAGAAACATGCAACGTGGGCCTCCCGAATGGCGCACCGGTCTAAGGCACTTGGCTCATCGCTCCCTAGCGACTCCTCAAATCAAATCAAATCAAATTGTATTTGTCACATACACATGGTTAGCAGATGTTAATGTGAGTGTAGCAAAATGCTTGTGCTTCTAGTTCCGACAATGCAGTAATAACCAACAAGTAATCTAGCTAACAATTCCAAAACTACTGTCTTATACACAGTGTAAGGGGATAAAGAATATGTACATAAAGATATGAATGAGTGATGGTACAGAGCAGCATAGGCAAGATACAGTAGATGGTATCGAGTACAGTATATACACATGAGATGAGTATGTAAACAAAGTGGCATAGTTAAAGTGGCTAGTGATACAAGTATTACATAAGGATGCAGTAGATGATATAGAGTACAGTATATATGTATACATATGAGATGAATAATGTAGGGTATGTAAACATTATATTAGGTAGCATTGTTTAAAGTGGCTTGTGATATATTTTACATAATTTCCCATCAATTCCCATTATTAAAGTGGCTGGAGTTGAGTCAGTGTGTTGGCAGCAGCCACTCAATGTTAGTGGTTGCTGTTTAACAGTCTGATGGCCTTGAGATAGAAGCTGTTTTTCAGTCTCTCGGTCCCAGCTTTGATACACCTGTACTGACCTCGCCTTCTGGATGATAGCGGGGTGAACAGGCAGTGGCTCGGGTGGTTGTTTTCCTTGATGATCTTTATGGCCTTCCTGTAACATCGGGTGGTGTAGGTGTCCTGGAGGGCAGGTAGTTTGCCCCCGGTGATGCGTTGTGCAGACCTCACTACCCTCTGGAGAGCCTTACGGTTGTGGGTGGAGCAGTTGCCGTACCAGGCGGTGATACAGCCTGCCAGGATGCTCTCGATTGTGCATCTGTAGAAGTTTGTGAGTGCTTTTGGTGACAAGCCGAATTTCTTCAGCCTACTGAGGTTGAAGAGGCGCTGCTGCGTCTTCTTCACGATGCTGTCTGTGTGAGTGGACCAATTCAGTTTGTCTGTGATGTGTATGCCGAGGAACTTAAAACTTACTACCCTCTCCACTACTGTTCCATCGATGTGGATAGGGGGGTGTTCCCTCTGCTGTTTCCTGAAGTCCACAATCATCTCCTTAGTTTTGTTGACGTTGAGTGTGAGGTTATTTTCCTGACACCACACTCCGAGGGCCCTCACCTCCTCCCTGTAGGCCGTCTCGTCGTTGTTGGTAATCAAGCCTACCACTGTTGTGTCATCCGCAAACTTGATGATTGTGTTGGAGGCGTGCGTGGCCACGCAGTCGTGGGTGAACAGGGAGTACAGGAAAGGGCTCAGAACGCACCCTTGTGGGGCCCCAGTGTTGAGGATCAGCGGGGTGGAGATGTTGTTGTCTACCCTCACCACCTGGGGGCGGCCTGTCAGGAAGTCCAGTACCCAGTTGCACAGGACGGGGTCGAGACCCAGGGTCTCGAGCTTGATGACGAGCTTGGAGGGTACTATGGTGTTAAATGCCGAGCTGTAGTCGATGAACAGCATTCTCACATAGGTATTCCTCTTGTCCAGATGGGTTAGGGCAGTGTGCAGTGTGGTTGAGATTGCATCGTCTGTGGACCTATTTGGGCGGTAAGCAAATTGGAGTGGGTTTAGGGTGTCAGGTAGGGTGGAGGTGATATGGTCCTTGACTAGTCTCTCAACGCACTTCATGATGACGGAAGTGAGTGCTACGGGGCAGCAGTCGTTTAGCTCAGTTACCTGAGCTTTCTTGGGAACAGGAACAATGGTGGCCCTCTTGAAGCATGTGGGAACAGCAGACTGGTATAGGGATTGATTGAATGTGTCCGTAAACACACCAGCCAGCTGGTCTGCGCATGCTCTGAGGGCGCGGCTGGGGATGCCGTCTGGGCCTGCAGCCTTGCGAGGGTTAACACGTTTAAATGTTTTACTCACCTCGGCTGCAGTGAAGGAGAGCCCGCATGTTTTCGTTGCAGGCCTGTATTGTCCTCAAAGCGGGCAAAAAAGTTATTTAGTCTGCCTGGGAGCAAGACATCCTGGTCCGTGACTGGGCTGGTTTTCTTCTTGTAGACCGTGATTGACTGTAGACCCTGCCACATACCTCTTGTGTCTGAGCCGTTGAATTGAGATTCTACTTTGTCTCTATACTGACGCTTAGCTTGTTTGATAGCCTTGCGGAGGGAATAGCTGCACTGTTTGTATTCGGTCATGTTACCAGTCACCTTGCCCTGATTAAAAGCAGTGGTTCTCGCTTTCAGTTTCACGTGAATGCTGCCATCAATCCACGGTTTCTGGTTAGGGAATGTTTTAATCGTTGCTATGGGAATGACATCTTCAACGCACGTTCTAATGAACTCGCACACCGAATCAGCGTATTCATCAATGTTGTCGTCTGACGCAATACGAAACATATCCCAGTCCACGTGATGGAAGCAGTCTCGGAGTGTGGAATCAGCTTGGTCGGACCAGCGTTGGACAGACCTCAGCGTGGGAGCTTCTTGTTTTAGTTTCTGTCTGTAAGCAGGGATCAGCAAAATGGAGTCGTGTTCAGCTTTTCCGAAAGGAGGGCGGGGCAGGGCCTTATATGCGTCGCGGAGGTTAGAATAACAATTATCCAAGGTTTTGCCAGCCCTGGTTGCGCAATCGATATGCTGATACAATTTAGGGAGTCTTGTTTTCAGAATAGCCTTGTTAAAATCCCCAGCTACAATGAATGCAGCCTCAGGATGTATGGATTCCAGTTTGCAAAGAGTCAAATAAAGTTCGTTCAGAGCCATCGATGTGTCTGCTTGGGGGGGAATATATACGGCTGTGATTATAATCGAAGAGAATTCTCTTGGTAGATAATGCGGTCGACATTTGATTGTGAGGAATTCTAAATCAGGTGAACAGAAGGATTTGAGTTCCTGTAAGTTTCTGTGATCACACCACGTCTCGTTAGCCATAAGGCATACCCCCCACCCCTCTTCTTACCAGAAAGATGTTTGTTTCTGTCGGCGCGATGCATGGAGAAACCCGCTGGCTGCACCGCCTCCGATAGCGTCTCTCCAGTGAGCCATGTTTCCGTGAAGCAAAGAACGTTACAGTCTCTGATGTCCCTCTGGAATGCTACCCTTGCTCAGATTTCATCAACCTTGTTGTCAAGAGACTGGACATTGGCGAGAAGAATGCTAGGGAGTGGTGCACGATGTGCCCGTCTCCGGAGTCTGACCAGAAGACCGCCTCGTTTCCCTCTTTTACGGAGTCGTTTTTTTGAGTCACCGGCTGGGATCCATTCCGTTGTCCTGGTTGAAAGGCAGAACACAGGATCCGCTTCGCGAAAGTCATATTCTTGGTCGTACTGATGGTGAGTTGACGTTGATCTTATATTCAGTAGTTCTTCTCGACTGTATGTAATGAAACCTAAGATGACCTGGGGTACTAATGTAATAAATAACACATAAAAAAAACAAAAAACTGCATAGTTTCCTAGGAACGCGAAGCGAGGCAGCCATCTCTGTCGGCGCCGGAAGTTTTGGTGGGGCCAAGTGCCTGCAGGCTGTCGCCGGTCGCCAGTTGAGCGGTGTTTCCTCCGACACATTGGTGCAGCTGGCTTCCGGGTTAAGCTGGCAGGTGTTAATAAATCCTCTCTGGTACTCTCTGGTACACCTCGACAACAGCCAGTGAAATTGCAGGGCGCCCAATACAAAACAACAGAAATCCCATAATTAAAATTCCTCAAACATACAAGTATTATACACCATTTTAAAGATAAACATCTTGTAAATCCAACCACAGTGTCCAATTTCAAAAAGTCTTTACTGCGAAAGCACACCATGCGATTATGTTAGGTCAGCGCCTAGCCAACCAAGGAGAGGTGTCACAAAAGTCAGAAATAGCGTTAAAATTAATCAATTACCTTTGATGATCTTCATCTGATGGCACTCCCAGGTATCCATGTTAGACAACAAATGTTTGTTTTGTTCGATGAAGTTCATCTTTATGTCCAAATACCTCCTTTTTGTTTGCGTGTTTCGTCCAGTAATCCTATCGCACAAGGCGAGGGTACTAAGTCCAGAAAAGTTCCATTACAGTTTGTAGAAACATGTGAAACAATGTATAGAATCAATCTTTAGGATGTTTTTATCATAAATCTTCAATAATATTCCAACCGGACAATTCCTTTGTCATTGGAAATTAAAGGGAACGGAGCTCGTGCTCACGGCCGCGCACGTGACTAAACTAAAGGCTTTCAGCCTGACCACTGCTCGCTCCCCTTTCACAATAGAAGCCTGAAACAACATTCTAAAGACTGTTGAAATCTAGTGGAAGCCTTAGGAAGTCCAATCTGACCCCATAGACACAGTATATTGGATTGGCAATCACTTGAAAAACTACAAACCTCACATCAGGTTTTCGCCTGCCATATGACTTCTGTTATACTCACAGACATCATTCAAACAGTTTTAGAAACTTCAAAGTGTTTTCTATCCAAATCTACTAATAATATGCATATCCTAGCCTCTGGGCCTGAATAGCAGGCCGTTTACTCTGGGAATGCTTTTCAATCGGACGTGAAAATACTGCCCCCTACACCCAATAAGTTTTAACTCTACCTTCGGCTGACTCTACCGTCGCCTCTCCCAGGCCCATTGGGGAGTTGCAGCGATGGGACAAGAACAAAATTGGTGAGAAAAGGGGGGTAAAAAAGAAACAGATGACAAAAAGGACGGGAAGCTCTCCAAGAGGGTCATGATAGCTGTCTCTTTTTCCCAATCAAATTCCCTCTTTCTTTGTGGCATCCTCTCTCTCTCTCTCTCTTTCTCTCTCTCTCTCTCTCTCTCTCTCTCTCTCTCTCCCTCTCTCTCTCTCTCTAATTGTGTCCCTCTCTTTTGATTTTATTTCTTCTCTTCCCCCTTTCTGGGGCCCCTGCACTTCCTCATCTTTCTTTCACTTACTGTATTTTTCATTCCCCCTTTCTCTCTCACTGTTACATTCCTCTCCCTGCTCTCTTTCCCTCTCCAATCTCTCTTTCTCATTCAATCTCCTTACTCCTTTCCTTATTTACTCTATTACCCCTTATGTCCCCTTTTCTCTCTCTCTCTCTCTCTCCCTCACTACCCCCCCTCTCTTAGCCCATAACTGTCAGTCCCCACCCGCTGTCTCTCTAGATTGATCACAGTCATTACCTACATTAATGAGAGGTGATTGAGTTCTTAACAGAGCCAGTTAGGTCACAGCGAGTGGGGATATGGATTACTGGAGCCTTCCCAGAGTAGAGGGCGTTTTAGGCCAGCCAAAGTACACTATAATCACCTGCTCGCGAAAGACAAATGGCTGTTTAATGGCATTATGGAAGATGAGTGCACTGCAATGCAAGAACAGACACATGTATGTGCCTACATTGCCTTTTGAACAGGTCGCCCTTGATTGAAATAGAGGTGGGTCACTGAAATGGGATTTCCTGTTTAAAAGATGAAGCAATGAAGAGACACATCAATGCTTGTGTGTGAACAGTACACAACCACACACATACTGTATATACTCACCACAAAAACACAGTGTACATAGAGAGAGTACATACTCAAAAGCACATGTATAGAGACACGCATGTGCGCATGCAAGCACAATACATGTATGGTGACAGACAAACTACAAAAACACATTTAACCCTGCTTTTCAAGGACAAATCAAATCATTATCTTGTGCTGAAAACCTGCCCACAGAAGGAGGTAGGTTGACAGCTCTTGGTCTCTAGTGACTTGGCTTTGATTGAGGGATTGGCTTCGTGTGACTACGGGGTGTTTTGATAGCTGGCACTCAAAAGAAGGCTGGAGTAGCTGGATAATAATTGCAGGGGGGTAATGGGGCACTGTTAATGTTTTCCTCTTCGCATAAATAGTATTCATCAGAGACAAGGTGAGGCCCACCATCAATTGCCATCCAATTAAGGATTCACTCAAATGCTAATTATGGTGGCTTTATGCGATATAACAGAAATATCAAGTATCAAAGGTGTCAACTAGAGTTAATGGTGTATACTGTAACTTGGATATTGTAGAGTATTATAAATTAAATGAATTCACTATTGATTCGCTCTCTTGGCTGGCGATCTTCACTCTGTGTCATTGCAGTAGAGAGAACTGAGAGGAATTGACATCGATCAGGGGATGCTGCCAAGACTAACATTTTATTTTGGTAAATGAGGAGCCAGTTCACAGTATTTTTTATACCGACTTGTGTTGTTTCTCTCATCAGATCTTATTGATCCATAGATGACTTTGATCTCCATACACGAGACAATTATTTTTGGTGCAGTAGTCGTCTTGTAACAGGTTATTTCAGCAGGGAAGGTCAATTAACATATCTATCGCCCTCTGCAGATGGCTTTCCAGGTGCATCGCCACTCCCACTATCTCCTGTGCTCACACTGGCTCCAACCCTGGGATCCCTGACATCAACCCTGGCACCCATGACATCAATGTTACCACCCCTGGCACCTACGCTGGCATCAAGTCCCAATTCATCCACAGGGACAGAGACTACCTCAGCTACAGGATGGGATGACAGGGCCTCGCCCAAATCCAACTCACCTTTAGAACCAGACATGGAGGTGGAGCAAGAGGCTGAGACAGACCCGGAGACAGAGGAAGAGAAAGCCAGGCGTCTGCTCTACTGCTCGCTCTGCAAGATGGCCGTCAACTCGGCATCCCAACTGGAGGCTCATAACAGCGGTGAGAGGACCTGCCCTCCTCTCAGTCCCTCCTGTCCCTAGGGGCTCAATCACTAACCCTGAATAGTAGCTCTTAAATAGAGTTCACTCTTCTGTCAATGTGAAGAACACAGCCAATCATGTCCATCATTTGATTGGTAGGGTCTATTCATTGGCAAATAATGTCAGTGCCTCTCAATGCTGTTTACATAATAGTGGCAAATGACTGTGGATGCAAATGCCTTATAGACCTTATTGTGACTCACTTTTTCCTATTTTGTCTTCCAGGTACGAAGCACAAGACCATGCTCGAGGCCAGGAGTGGTGTGGGCTCCATCAAGTCCTTCCCCCGGCCAGGGGTCAAGAGTAAGCTAGCTCCGCCCACCAAGGCAGCCACGGGCCTGCAGAACAAAACATTTCACTGTGAGATCTGCGATGTGCACGTCAACTCCGAGACACAGCTAAAACAGGTGGGATACACCAGGGTGTTACATGAACATTAGCCATTGTATATTATCACAGTTCCATGAGTGAAAATTGTGAATTTGTTTAATGGAAATTGTTTGAATTCACTATATTTAAATGTCATGTTCTTATCAGTGGTATAACTGTATCTGTCTCTCTTGGGTTCGTTGAAGTAGTGTCTAATTCGAAATTATTACTAAGCCTACGTAATATAACCTTGAAATGACAGAGAACAGTTTTCAGGCATTGATTACACTAAATGAATAGAAACAAATGAGTAGGTAGGCTTTCAAAACTGGATGAATGGAACATGTCTTAAAATTGAAATGGCAAGTTTTTTTATATATATATTTGGACTTGTAGAGTGCTGCATTGATCATGCAATTTTGACATATTGCATTTACTGGCAATTTTCTTGTTTTAATTTGTGCCTCTATGGCTGACAACCCTTCCGAATCAATTAGTGGTGTTCTTTCCCTTAACTCTTAAGGATCCGCCCCTTTTTTCAATTTCCGCCTAAAATTACATATCCAAATCTAACTGCCTGTAGCTCAGGGCCTGAAGCAAGGATATGCATATTCTTGATAACATTTGAAAGGAAACACTTTGCAGTTTGTGGAAATGTTAAATTAATGTTGGAGAATATAACATATTAGATCTGGTAAAAGATAATACAAAGAAAATAATGCGTATTTGTATTGTTTTTTGTACTGTCATCTTTGAAATGCAAGAGAAAGGCCATAAATGTATTATTCCAGCCCAGGCACAATTTAGATTTTGGCCACTAGATGGTACCAGTGTCTGTGCAACGTTTTAGACTGATCCAATGAACCATTGCATTTATGTTCAAAATGTTGTATAAAGACTGCCCAAATATGCCTAATTGGTTTATTAATACATTTTCAAGTTCATAACTGTGCACTCTCCTCAAACAATAGCATGGTATTATTTCACTGTAATAGCTACTGTAAATTGGACAGTGCAGTTAGATTAACAAGAATTTAAGCTTTCTGCAAATATCAGATAGATCTATGTCCTGGGAAATGTTCTTGTTTCTTACAATCTCATGCTAATACGTCAGCTCAACCGTCCCGCGGGGGACCCACCGATCCTGTAGAGGTTTAAGGAAATCTAGGACCAATCACTTGTGGTCTCTCTCTTTCTTACTATATAACCTTACTGTCCTCTCCATCTCTCCTCCAGCACATCAGCAGCAGACGTCACAAAGACCGAGCAGCGGGCAAACCGGCCAAACCCAAATACAGTCCCTACAGTAAACCCCCAAAAGTCCAGGCCACACAACCAGTAAGTCCCTCCTTGTCTCAATACTGACAAAATACAGAATCATAGGAATCACCTCAACAATCAGAAAGTCTCCACAAATCTATATCACCAAGATGTGAGAGACACGATTGAGGGTATATCTTTCTTGTTTTGTAATCTAAAACGGTGTTCTTCATTATTCGTTTATTTAATAACCCCTGGATATGAAGTTGATACGGTTTGTGACTTTACAGGCCTAGTAAAAATGAAGGTCTGAGACCGACATGCTAAAGGTGGAATGTATTGGGGATTCATCTGGGGCCAAAAAAAATGGAAGTCGAGTTTCCATCACGGGTCTCATAAAGTGGCAGAAAGAGATAACTTGCGACCAGGCCCAGGGGTTGACAATCTGTGGGAAATGACACATCTAAATCCCATCATCAACTGTATTAACCCAGAGGAGACACTTATATATGGGAAGAGCAAAGATTCCTCCAAGTAGGTTAGAATACATGAGTCAGTTGATTGACAGCACATAACAATTTCCATCTTGGTGTTCAGAGGAAGCTCCATTTCCCTATCACTAATACAGAAGTCGATTTCAAAGGGCTCCATTGACCTTCAAACCCATACTCTCAGACACTGATTGAGTTTTTTGTTCTGTCTTTCTCTCTCTGTCTCTCTCCCGCTCTGTCTCTCTCGCTCTCTCTCTGTCTCTGTCTTTCTCTTTCTCACGCTCTCTCTCTCTCTTTCTCGCTCTCTCTCTCTCTCAATCTCACTCTCCAGGTGAAGCTGACAGTGGGGAAGGAGTTGTGCCAACCTCAGATCACCCAGATAATGCCCGCTCACCTGGCAGCATTGGCATCAGCAGCAGCAGCCATGGGCTCGGCCTTCCCCGGCCTCCGCTCCACCCACGCTCCCTCCCATGGCCCCACCCTTTTTCAGACACAGACCCTCCCTGCTGCCCTGCTCCGCCCCGCCCCTGGGCCTGTCAGGACCTCCCATACACAGTTACTGTTTGCCCCCTACTGACTCACAACCCCACCCTATAGACTCTATGGACTTCCCATGACGGCCGTGCCACGGAAGTTGTTATGAACCAGAGTCCTCTTCCCTCTGCTTATCCCTTTATACATTTGGACCATAGGCCACCTTCACCAGAATATGGGGATAATAGGTACAGATAATAATAATTTAACCCATACTGACAGATAAACCCTACTGGGCTGGCCAGACCTCCCGTTATGGATTTCCCAAGGAACCCATCAATGGCCTAGAATTGATCAGTGTCCCCCTTCCCTCTGCTGTTCCCCCTACATTCAGAGAAGAACCACACCGGAACGAATAATGGCTAAAATAAACAGATGGGCGCGGTGTGTTAGCGATCACCTGCTGGGTGTGAACGATCCAACATGTAGAATCATGGGGAAATAACCTCAAATAATAGCCGATATTCTGGTCAGTGGCGATAGGACAGCCACCCACGGCTTTTAACCAACCGTTTGTCGTCCTGGTGTGTTTCCTCTGAAGACTACGATCTTCACCAAAACATATGGACTCCAGACAACCTGAAGCATTACATCTGGACTACTGCCCACTCTATTCCATTTGGATTACTACTGCTCTACAGTATTAACCCTGCATTTCCCGTTCCACGTGACTACATGCCAGTCTCTTCATTACTGTAGAACCACCCTGGCGAATCTACTCGTTCATCTTCACAGAGTCATTGACTCATCACAATTCCCTTCTATAGTAGCTAGTACTTAGTCGTACCCACACAGACACCCCTTCTAGTATTACAGGGCTACTTAGCCCCAAACGTTCCTGTGCCATTCTCTTGCCCTTGAATCATACCCAAGAACAGGACTTGGAGTTATATTGTACTGCAATAATGTATAAGACAAACCAGTGAACTATGCAGTGTCATTTCTGTCTAATGCGAGGCACAGTTTGAGCTATAAATGTGTTCTAGGGATATCATATTTGCAGAGATAGTGTCGCACTAAGATCATTGCTTCAGTGGAGGTAGTTATCACTCACGGCTGATACGGATCTCCTCTTTTGCTGTTTGCACTTTAAGTCCCCCCTCTGCAGTGCATTAGCTGGCTAGAGTATGTGTTGTAGTTCCTCTTGCATTACGTGTATGTGTCTGTTGGTGTGTAAGTGTTTGTTTCTTTGTGTGTGTGCGTATGTGTGTGGGTGTATATGGGTGTTTGTGTGTGACCTTGCCCTCCACCTTAAAGCCATCCCAGCTGACACCCAATAACCATTCTGAATGACCACGTCGCGGTTTAAAGGGACCACTAATGCTTGTGTATAATATCTGTTAATGTGTAAAAGATGAACAATTT
The DNA here is from genome assembly GCF_036934945.1 of Oncorhynchus masou masou. Taxonomy (NCBI): domain Eukaryota; kingdom Metazoa; phylum Chordata; class Actinopteri; order Salmoniformes; family Salmonidae; genus Oncorhynchus; species Oncorhynchus masou. The sequence goes on along the minus strand of NC_088241.1, from coordinate 20,613,450 downwards.
CAAATAAAAGAGTCTTACTTTGTTAACTTTGTTGATGCTACAATTCGCCAATGGGACTGTACCGTTGCACATGCATGTAGAAAAATGTACGCACTACAGTAAGTCACTCTGGATAAGAGCCCCTGCTCAATGACTAAAACGTCAAATGCACACGTTATAGTGTCACATAAACATACAACACAATTGAAGGCTCTCAGCTGGCGGGACGATTGCCGTTGTTTGTCATGAGTCTTTTTCTGGAGGCAGCGCAGCAGAGTGATCACTAGCTGGCACAGCCACAAAGTTATACAATCTGATGTTTTACATAACCCTAATGCCTAACCCTAACATTTAAATTAAGACCTAAACGCAACAAAAAAATAAAAATAAAAACATGTTTATTTGTACAATATATTCAATTTAAGGGGAAATCATCCTGTTCTGCCTCCAGGACAAGACTCATTACAATAAACGTCAACCTGCAGATTGCTTCCCATCAGGAAGTAAAATCATTGATAAACAAGTTTCGGCGTCAGCAATTTGAGCTAACCAAAACACTATAAGTCATCAGGTACATATTGTAGACATGTGTTCAGTCTGTCTGTGGTCCAGTCCATGAACCCATAAGGCTGTGTGTCAATCCCCAGTCTGTAGCATATCTGCCCAAAGACTCCTGACAACATTCCTGACACACACAACTCCCCTCTCCAGCCAGAGGGAGCTTACTTCCAACCCTAATCCAACTCCAAAATCAACAAAGCAGGCCGCCTGATGACCAGAGAGCAAGACATTAAGTGTGTGACAAATGGGTATTGAGGTTCCTTGGTACGGCAGGGCGAAATACAGGAGGGTTTATTTCCAAAATATTAGCACCTTACATTTATCACCTGTTTATTAGGACTCCTGAGAAAACCACAGATTGGATTGATGAATTGCGTCCTACTCGATGCCAACCAAACTTTTGATATCTTTTCCTTTGGCCACAGTAAACATTCATTTTATGATTGTGAAGAATTGATCTGGTGGGCTGTGGATGTGTAACAACAGGCATGTTTATATGCAGTAGCACACACTGCTGAACTAACAGCTGGTTGTTTTCTGTCATCTTTTTTTTTTAAAGACAGAAGTTCATTGCGCTATTGCTTCTATTGAGTAGGTCTTCCCTTTCTATCCATGTAGGCTGTAGAAAACGGTGTCGTGCTGGAGGGCTAATGTACAGGCAGGAGGATGTGTAGTAACACAGTAGGAACAGGCTCTGAAGTCGGATACCCTTGGGACACAAGGGCAGATTCCGACAGCGTGTCTGTCCATGTTCCCCTCGGATTCCACAGTATGATAAGTGCCTCAATTAACATTCCACGTCCATTACAACTTCATATTTCTTCCATCCGGTTTTATACCATTTTGAAACCTGGTGCTGTTATCTTCGACTGAACACCTGCATCACATGCCAGGTGGTTTTTACAGTCTCATGTTTCAGCAGCCTGCTTTCATGCCTTTTCATGGTTGAAGTTAGGATAGGGATTTGATTAGAAGTCCCAGTCAAATATTTTTGTGAGAAGGTAGAACTATTGGAGTGCTCAAAACAACAATGAGATCCAAATGAAATCCTAATGTAATCCTAATCCAAACATAGGTCAGAACACAGAGTTTTTGAGGTTTGGTTTCGAAATTTGTCTAAAATATGCCGTTTGCCTTTTCTTTTTCTCAGTCTTAAAGAGCTATACAGTACCTTTGACCTTGGCAATAAAGTTAGCCTTAAAAATGAGAGCAAAGCCCACAAGCTTTGGCTTGTTTAGGAGTCTATGGTTACCATGCAGTTCAGATCGACCAAGACACAACAACATTACAAACATGTTTCTCCAAATGTATTGGAATGAGTTTGTTTGAATGGAACTGAGATCCAAACATAAGTTAAGGAAAGCATTTACATGCAAACAAATAGCCCAACTAAGTGTTCTGCTCTCCACATTGTACAATATAGCTATTGTTGACATCTCCCATTGGCTCCAAATCCACCTTCATTCCGAGGCTTTGTCATGTCCAATATCAACATGCGGAATCACCGAGTCAGAGGGAGAAGAAATTGGCACAAATAGTATACAAATAAATAAATAATACTAGCCTTGATTACTAATGTTGTCAAGGATTCATTGCATGCATACAGAAAACCTTACTCAGGTAGCTCAGATTACTACTGGCTGACCCCTCATACTAAATTAGTATATTCAGTTATATGACCCGCCCTTGCCTTGCTCTCCTTGGCCACATCAATTATTGAGACATTAATTATTGGCTCAAACAGATGTCACTCAAGTGAGACGGAGACTGTGACCCTAATGAATAACCTGCCACCATAAACACACAGAAAGCGTGTTGGACCAGTCTGAACGGATCTGAGAGGTACTATTTATTACAAGGAGAAAGAACTAGTAAAAGGGAATGGTTCTATGTCAGTGATTGGCCAATATATCAGCCAGTATGATGTTATAAATGCTTATACTGCTCCATGTTTCTTCTAGGAACCAAATAAGCGTTCAAATGGAACATATTAATATATATCTAACTGAGGCAATATGGGAGGAGTAGCCTACCTATAAAAGGGCACTATGTGTGCAGCAACTACTCAGCTACTGCACAACATTCTGAGAACCATATGTTTCTTAGAGTTTGTTGTGAGCGTGGTTGTCTTATGATTATTTTGCATACAACATTCTAGGAAAGGTGCAGGATATCCAGCTAGAGCGAAACATTCTGAGAACCATATGTTTCTTAGGGGTGAATTTCAGTACTTCAGCATAACATTTCCTAAAGGTTTCCTCATTGTTCGATTTAAAATAATGTTCTCAAATTGTTCCCGAGAACGTTAAGAAACAACGTTCTTCTGTGGGAATTTCAGTACTTCAGCATAACATTTTCTGCAGGTTTCCTCATGGTTCTATTTAAAGTCATGTTCTCAGAGCATTAAGAGAACTTTCCATAAAAACCACAAGAAAACACAAGTAACGCTCAAAGAACATAATAAGAATATACACTCCGTTCTCTGGGTCAACAAAACTCTCTCCATCCTCTGTCTTGTTAAGTGTGCTCTGTTGTGTTGGCCGTACCCACTAATTGGCCACACCTGATCTTAATGAGTGAGTGTTTTCTTTGAAATGGGGTTTGTTTGAATAGACAAATATGTAAAACTTTGTATGAGTAAACAGGATTTTTTAAAATTGTAACCATTAAGTTGACTGAGAACACATTCTCATGTAGAGCAACGACCTGGGGAATAGTTACAACGGAGAGATGAATGAGCCAATTGGAAGCTGGGGATAATTACATGTCTATGATTTGGAATTTAGGCAGGACACTGGGATTAACACCCCTACTCTTATGATAAGTGCAATGTGAGCTTTGGTGACCACGTCGTCCCATCCGAAAGACGGCACAATATACAGGGCAATCCTCAATCACTGCCCTGGGATATTTGCTTTTTTTTCAGACCAGAGGAAAGAGTGCCTTCTACTGGCCCTCCAACACCACTTCCAGCAGCATCTGGTTTCCAATCTAGGGACCGACCATGATCAACCCTACCTAGTTTCAGAGGCAAGCCAGCAGTGGGATGCAGGGTGGTACGCTTCTGTTCTCAGAATGTTTTAAAAAACGTTCAGTTTTACCGGCCAGGAAACTGACAGCTTAATTCCCAGAACCAATGGGAAACCAAAAATGTACATTCCCACAACTTCCAAAGAACCTCAAAAGAACCAAATGTCAAAATAACCATGCTGGGTATGATCTAGAAAGCAAGGTTATACACTTTATAGAGTGCTTAAGAAAATGAAAGCGCCCCTGGGCTGAGTGTAAGGTTGTGTAAGGTCTGCGGAAAGGTTGTATAATTGTGTGCGCGTGTGTGTGTTCAGTGTTCTCTATCAATGTCAAGTGCCTATCAAGATTTAGTTGACAGGAAATATTCAAGCTATGATGGAGATAATGTAAACTGTTTACCAATGACACATTTTGGTTAGTCATTTTTGAAACAACTTACTGTAGATGACATATCCCTGCAGGCAACTGCCTGGTTCTGGTAGTTGGGAATTTGTGTTATAGTTTCAGTGTCGCTGTCTCCTTCTCATCACCTGATATAGAAATATAGAAGTAATGTATGCAGTCCAGGAGAGTTATCATGGTAATAGAACTGTCAGGGAAGTGACATCTCAGGGTTACGGTGATGACATCTAGGATAGGCGATGCAGGCCGACAGCTAAGGAGATCACACCAGATAGCAGCTGTGACTTTCAGGAAGTGTCACCTTGTGTTTCATGTCAACTGCAGGTTTTATTTTTTATCATTTTTAATTTAACCTTTATTTAACTAGGCAAGTCTGTTAAAAACAAATTGTTATTTACAATGATGGCCTACCCTGGCCAATTGTGCCTTGCCCTATGGGACTCCCAATCACGGCCGGTTGTCATACAGCCTGGAACCGAACCAGGGTCTGTAGTGACACCTCTAGCACTGAGATGCAGTGCCTTAGACCTCTGCACCACTCAGGAGCCCCTAAAGGTAAGAAGGAAGTGAACACATTCTTGCATCCCACTGCTTCCCTAATGATCTATTAACCATGTGTCATGCAGTAATGTCTGTACATTACAGCAGTATGTTATAACAACATTTTCACCAATGTTCTGTAAGGTACACTATATATACACAAGTTAGTGGATTCGGCTATTTCAGCCATTATTGTGAAGTGGTAACGTCTAGGAGCAACAACGGCTCAGCCGTGAAGTGGTTGGCCACACAAGCTCACAGAACGGGACTGCCAAGTACTGAAGCACGTAGCGCGTAAAAATCGTCCATCCTCGGTTGCAACAACCACTACCGACTACCAAACTGCCTCTGGAAGCAACGTCATCACAATAACTGTTCGTCAGGAGCTTCATGAAATGGGTTTCTACGGCTGAGCAGCCCCACAAAAGCCTGAGATCCCCATGTGCAATGCCAAGCGTCAGCTGGAATGGTGTAAAGTTCACAGCCATCGGACTCTGGAGTAGCGGAAACACATTCTCTGGAGTGATGAATCACGCTTCCTCATCTGGCAGTCCAAAGGACGAATCTGGGTTTGACGGATCCCAGGAGAACACTACCTACCCCAATGCATAGTGTCAACTGTAAAGTTTGGTGGAGGAGGAATAATGGTCTGGGAATGTTCATTCCAGTGAAGGAAAATCTTAACATTAGATCATACAATGATATTCTAGACTATTCTGTGTCCATATACTTTTGGTTATGTAATGTGTTTGAGGTGCCTTTAATGATGGTATCGATGTAAAATTCTAATTCTAATTGTTTAAGGATTATTTCATTAAACTCCAAGTATGAAATTATAGATTTTGTCAACATTTCAAGAGTAGCCTATAAAGTAGGCTGGCTCACACTGACTCTTATTCCATGGTCCCCTTTGAGATGGTGTACTACTGCTGCCATCTGTTGGATAAAAGAGGGGCTTACAGGTGCACAAAGCCAGCTCTTTAAATACTTTAAGTAAATTGACAAGCCTATACTCTTTTTGTTGTTTTGTTGTTGTCCCCTTCCACTCAACACTATTATTCAGACTACTACTTTACTCTAAATGTCCATAATGACCAAAAGCCTACCAAACATCTTTCTTCATTTGATTCCGGAAAAAAAAAAACTTATTTGGAAGGCTCTAGCATAAGCTGCACAATGTTGTCATAGTGCCTTTAGTTGCCAAGGAAACTGTTTCTGTGGAAAGGCCAGTAAACAGCTGAACTCAATCTAAAGTACTGCCATTACTTGAGGCGAGCATAAATGGACTCATGGTACACCCTTTCACATTATGTCTGGAAATATTCACGAGGCTAGTTTGAGAAATAAGTCATTATTTGTTACTAATATAATGTAACATGTGAAATGGAAAATGAAAGGGCGACACATTTCAGTCCTGATTTGTTTGTGTTTGTATTCCCATTCTTTGAATAATTCTCACTCCAGTATTCCCATAGAGGGGCTCCCTGGGGAATCCTTTGACTCCAGTCCTGACACAGGAAGCCCTTACCCTTCCCAACACCATGCCCTCCACCACAGTGGGAGCAATATCCATGGCAACCCATCTTCCAATTTGGAGAAAGGTAAGAGCCCCTTCAGCGTCAGGGTGCAGTGTGTGGACTTTATCCAACTTCAGCGCATGGCAGAATACAGCGTTACCACGCACAAAGGGAGCAACCCGTTCATCCGTGCTGTGGCAGTGTGTGAGGAGAAAAACTCCACATGGAAAAAGAACATGGAGGATGTGACCATTTTTCATGAGGGGTATGGAGGCAAAGAGGGGACCAGCTTTTTCGGGGTCTTTGACGGGTTTCACGGACAGATTTCTGCAGTTACAGCATCTAGGGAGATGCCTGTTTTAGTCCTGGAGCAGCTCTCCAAACAGGACCCCTTGCTCTCCTTGGAGAAGGACCAGGTGAAGCTACTGTCACGCTTTGAAGCCCTGTTCCAGAAAGACTACAACAGACCTTACCCAGGCCAGGCCCAGAACATTGGACTAGGCCTAGGCCCTGAGCAGCTGGAGAATCTGACCAATGTGGAACAGGTGAACCTAGCCTTCACCACAGCCTTCTGGAAGATGGACCGGGTCCTGGGGCTTGGCAAGAACGAGACCTCCAAGATCCGCTGGAGTGGCTGCACAGCGCTCCTCTGCCTGATCGACAGTGGGCTGCCCTCCTCAGACAGGAAGGAGCAGGGAACAGGACAGGAGAGTAATACACCAACCCCCTCACAGGAGTTACAGGGTGGAAGAATTCTCATTGCTAACTGTGGTCAGTATTTTACTAGCATACTGATAATACACTGAAAAAATGATACAGAACAAGTATTATTCATTGAATACTATCAATTTCCAAATCTCTTGTTGATTCCCATTTCTCCCAAATCTCTTGTTGATTCCCATTTCACAGGTAATGTCCATGCGGTTCTGTACAAACAAGGCAGGGGCTTTCGTCTGACCAAAGACCACAGCACGTCCAACCCTAAAGAGCGCAAACGCATCCTCCAATCCGGAGGCGCAATCAGCGTCAACAAACAGCACGGTCTGGTGGAGGGGCTGACCGAGGCCACCCGAGGGCTTGGTCATTATGGCGATCGCAAGCTGAAAAAGTCAGTCATCCCTGTGCCTTACTCTGTGTCGCTGCCCACGGACCCTTCCTTCCAGATGCTGGTCCTAGCGTCCAGTGGCCTCTGGGAAGTCTTGGATGAGCATGCAGTGGCTGAGAGAGCTCTGACTGTCATTGAGTTCACTCAACAGAAATTAATAGTGAAGACCCTGTGCCTCATGCAAACTGTTGAGGATTCGTCTGTTTCAGATTCTCAAAGTTGCATACAGTCAAGACCAGGGTCATCTATTTTTGATAGTGAAGAACCTTCCAGTGTCAAGGATAAGGACAACCCACCAGAGTTGGACATGCCAGAGCCTCTGGGGGTACAAGCTAGAGATATTCAGAATGCAGAGGAAACAGAGAGACATCAATCCCTAGTCCTGCAGCAGGAGAGTGAGGTCAATGTGAAGGGAACTATGGCTGACAGTCTGAAGAATCTCACCTTGGACTACGAGCGCCTTGCAGCTGACATCTGTAGAGAGCTAGTGGACACAGCATTGGTCTCAGGTTCAAGGGAAAACATTTCAGTCATAGTCATACTTCTTCATGGGTTGGATGTGCTCAGAGAAAACACTCTCAAAGGAGAGTTGACAAAGCAAACAAATAGCATGGAATTATAACTTCAGGACAATCGTTCAAGTTTTGCCAAGAATGAACAGCTCTTGCAGTTCTTGTGATATTGAAAACATAAAGGCATGCAATATACAGAATTTATTGAATTTATTGACTTGTACCCTGATACTCAAACTGATCAGTCCTTCACTAGTCATGTTTTACATTGTTAAATCCACCTGGCTTCAGAAAGACTACCAGTCAGATAGTGCTATCGGTTGTTTGAGGCAATAAGTTAGCAAGTCCGACACAGTGCATGAGTTTTATAAAACATAATGGCCAGTCATTAATTAAACTATAACCAACAATTGTGCAATGCAATAGTCCTCTGAAATATGAACAGACCATTGAGAAAAGTAACAAGACACAGGTGAATTGCAATTGAATTGTTAATAACACTACATATTTAAAAAGACCACCATTGATTAGCATTTAACCAGTTTGTGACAAGGTAAAAAACACATAGCTGACCTAGACCTACATTGGTGTACTGTACAATTGTTCGAAATCTCTAGACATTTTCCTGACAAGCTTATGCCCTCCAATATGTATTGGTAGGAGACAACATTGCAACACCCTATATAACAGTAGAGTAATATTCCAGACTGATGATAGGTAATAGTCAAGACTTATGTTGGTGCATGTTTTGAGGCCTAATTTTAAACACCACTAATTCTGACAAGTTGATAGCTGAACAACAGCAGTTTGGGGAAACAAAGGACTTGTCATATGGTAGGTCTTAACAAGACAATTTACAAAGCTTGTCTGAGCATGTCCAACTGTCTCAGTGTTCTTCATTAAATCAATGCATCAACCAGCGAATGTTGCGATTTCAAGCGGGACTTCCAATGATGCACAAGCCAGTCATCATAGATGTGACAAACTTGCAGAGTCACCAGCCACCCAAACACAAAACCACCCTTAAATCATGTTCAACCGGTTGGATGTTCTCGCCAAACTTCTCTGCAGATGAAGATGTTGTCGTCTCGGCAGCAGGTGCAAGGAAGTGGAATGCTTGGTTTGACAGTCCTTGCCTGACACTGCTTCAATAATGTTATTATACTCAGTACAAACAGTAATAGCCTCCAGGCATTTAACAATGGGGGAATTTGGTTTGTTTTGGTTGGAAGGACACAACTTACTTTTATCCCCAGTCCACTAACCCTACGACCAAGGTTACACTTTCTCTTCAGGGAATCAGACACACACCTTTCCCTCCCTCTCTCTCATATGGGTTAGTCTTCCAACTGAATTCAGTTAAAAAATATATATGTTTTAGGCCTTGTAGTGATACATGCATACATTATACTGACATACATTTTTTTTTAAATGAAAGTAAAAACAAAAAAAAGTATTAAATGCAGCTATACAGAGTCTTTAGCTATTCCGGGGAGAAAGGACAAGAGGTGGAAGGTCTGATGTCAGAAAGGGGAACACCATGTCCCAATGTTATTCAAAGTTAGGAGGAGAGGGGAAGGTGCATGTGGGAAGAGTGGGCCAGGTTTAGGTACTGCAGCAGGAGCGACTGGCCGGCTGAGCTGCCTCCGTAAGATCCACTCCCCGGTTCCGCCCACCGTACGTGCCATCAGCTTGAGGCTCGTTCTTGGGTAATTTCTTTGCTATGAAGCGATAGGGAAAACGTTTAGGACCGGTGTTTCTATTATCAGATTGATAGACGCTTTAACATTTTCAAACTAAGTGTAATGAACATGGAACATAAAACACTTACCAATAGCCATGAACATCTCATTAACGTTCATAGAGGTCTTTGCTGATGTTTCCATGAACAGTAAACTGTTATCATCTGCGTATGACTGGGCATCCTGGAAGAAAACCACCGAAATCAGTCAATATGCAACAAAGGTTGTGTATAACTGCCTTATAGGTCAAATTGTATGATGACTCCATTGAGAATAAAACTAGCACAGTCTAATGTTCATTAGCAAATTCACTGGCACGAACCTGAAAATCCAATGCTCTTTTGTTTGCAAGGTCAGCTTTGTTCCCAGCTAAAGCTATTACAATATTTGGACTGGCTTGTCTCTGAAGCTCCTTAACCCAGTTCTTTGCTCGTGCAAAGGACTCCTGGCAAACATCAGGACAAGAGATTAAGTCAGACAATAACAAGGTCCTTGTGGAAGAATGACAACACAACCCCTCCCTTCATTCCCTGGTTATGCTATTGACCTTGCAGGATATCCAAGATGTGGTCTCATTAAAGGAGAACTTCTATAAAATATGACAATTAAGTGTAATGTTCCCCAGCTTACATGTATGGGGAGTTTGTCAACAAGATGTATCATATTGCTGAGTTGAAGTAATGCTCTGCTCCAAACATTGGCTTAAGCTTTGTGTACAAAGCATTGAGTTAGAAAACCAAGGTCGTTTGACAGCTTATTTCCATGAAATACTACGTTCTAACAACTTCCCAGCAAACATCTTAGCAAATAAAGCAAAAGCAGACATGGGGATCAACATAGAATTTCTCATTGGAGTTGCTCTTTTTTTTTTTTTTACCAGGTTTGTTAATCTCAATGAAACTCAAGAGAGACCTGGCCAAAATTGCAGCAAAGTATCAGAAACATAAAAAGATCAATTTACACATTGAACAGAAAGATGGTTTGGGAAAGTGTGGTGCAACTAGGGGTAAGAACAATGACAGCCCCTCAATTCATTTGTTAAAACAAAAGTGCCCTAGATGTTACAAGTTTGTTAGGACCAAATTAAATTAATAGGGATATTTTAAAATTGGGTCAAATCTAAGGACTTACAGAAAGATGCTAGAAAACATGTCAGCAAAACGAGGCTACCCTTTTTTACTCAATATTTTCTTCAGATTCTCAACTAGGCCTATTAAAGATGGCCTAATCATCAAACTCCTGCTACATTTTCACAAAATGTATTCAGCTGTACATAATGCTATACAGTTCGTTCTCAAAGTATTCAGACCCCTTTACTTTTTACACATTGTTACGTTACAGCCTTATTCTAAAATGGATTAATTGTTTGTGCCCCCTCATCAATCTACACACAATGACAAAGCAAAAACAGGCACAGAAATGTTTTCAAATGTATTAAAGACGTGAAATTTGATATTTCAGGTTAAGAAGTATTCAGACCCTTTACTCAGTACTTTGTTTAAGCACCTTTGGCAGAGATTACAGCCTCGAGTATTCTTGGGTATGCCGCTACAAGCTTGGTTGGATGAGGAGCTAATTTCATGTCTCTCCAGAGAAGAGTTCAAGTCAGGGCTCTGCTTGGGCCACTCAATCACATTCAGAGACTTGTTCCAAAGCCACTCCGTTGTCTTGGCTGTGTATTTAGGGCCGTTGTCCTGTTGGAAGGTGAACCTTCGCCCCAGTCTGAGGTCCTGAGCACTCTGGAGCAGGTTTTCATCAAGGATCTCACTGTACTTTTCTCTGTTCATCTTTCCCCTCGATGCGGACTAGTCCTCCCAGTCCCTGCCACTGAAAAACATCTCCACAGCATGATGCTGCCACCACCATAGGGGTGGTGCCAGATTTCCTCCAGACGTGACGCTTGGCATTCAGGCCAAAGAGTTCAAGCTTGGTTTCATCAGACCAGCTTGTTTCTCATGGTCTGATAGTCCTTTAGGTGCCTTTAGCGGGATGTCATGTGCCTTTTACTGAAGAGTAGCGTCTGTCTGGCCACTCTACCATAAAGGCCTGATTGGTGGAGGGCTGCAGAGATACAGTGCCTTGCGAAAGTATTCGGCCCCCTTGAACTTTGCGACCTTTTGCCACATTTCAGGCTTCAAACAAAGATATAAAACTATTTTTTTGTGAAGAATCAACAACAAGTGGGACACAATCATGAAGTGAAACGACATTTATTGGATATTTCAAACGTTTTTTAACAAATCAAAAACTGAAAAATTGGGTGTGCAAAATTATTCAGCCCCCTTAAGTGAATACTTTGTAGCGCCACCTTTTGCTGCGATTACAGCTGTAAGTCGCTTGGGGTATGTCTATCAGTTTTGCACATCGAGAGACTGAAATTTTTTCCCATTCCTCCTTGCAAAACAGCTCGAGCTCAGTGAGGTTGGATGGAGTGCATTTGTGAACAGCAGTTTTCAGTTCTTTCCACAGATTCTCGATTGGATTCAGGTCTGGACTTTGACTTGGCCATTCTAACACCTGGATACGATAATTTTCGAACCATTCCATTGTAGATTTTGCTTTATGTTTTGGATCATTGTCTTGTTGGAAGACAAATCTCCGTCCCAGTCTCAGGTCTTTTGCAGACTCCATCAGGTTCTTCCAGAATGGTCCTGTATTTGTATTTCCATCCATCTTCCCATCAATTTTAACCATCTTCCCTGTCCCTGCTGAAGAAAAGCAGGCCCAAACCATGATGCTGCCACCACCATGTTTGACAGTGGGTATGGTGTGTTCAGGGTAATGAGCTGTGTTGCTTTTACGCCAAACATAACGTTTTGCATTGTTGCCAAAAGGTTCAATTTTGGTTTCATCTGACCAGAGCACCTTCTTCCACATGTTTGGGGTGTCTCCCAGGTGGCTTGTGGCAAACTTTAAAACAACACTTTTTATGGATATCTTTAAGAAACGGCTTTCTTCTTGCCACTCCTCCATAAAGGCCAGATTTGTGCAATATATGACTGATTGTTGTCCTATGGACAGAGTCTCCCACCTCAGCTGTAGATCTCTGCAGTTCATCCAGAGTGATCATGGGCCTCTTGGCTGCATCTCTGATCAGTCTTCTCCTTGTATGAGCTGAAAGTTTAGAGGGACGGCCAGGTCTTGGTAGATTTGCAGTGGTCTGATACTCCTTCCATTTCAATATTATCGCTTGCACAGTGCTCCTTGGGATGTTTAAAGCTTGGGAAGTATTTTTGTATCCAAATCCGGCTTTAAACTTCTTCACAACAGTATCTCGGACCTGCCTGGTGTGTTCCTGGTTCTTCATGATGCTCTCTGCGCTTTTAACGGACCTCTGAGACTATCACAGTGCAGGTGCATTTATACGGAGACTTGATTACACACAGGTGGATTGTATTTATCATCATTAGTCATTTAGGTCAACATTGGATCATTCAGAGATCCTCACTGAACTTCTGGAGAGTGTGCTGCACTGAAAGTAAAGGGGCTGAATAGTTTTGCACGCCCAATTTTTTAGTTTTTGATTTGTTAAAACAGTTTGAAATATCCAATAAATGTCGTTCCACTTCATGATTGTGTCCCACTTGTTGTTGATTCTTCACAAAAAAATACAGTTTTATATCTTTATGTTTGAAGCCTGAAATGTGGCAAAATGTTGCAAAGTTCAAGGGGGCCGAATACTTACGCAAGGCACTGTAGTTGTCCTTCTGAGAGGTTCCCCCATCTCCACAGAGGAACTCTGGAGCTCTGTCAGAGTGACCATTGGGTTCGTGGTCACCTCCCTGGTCTAGGCCAATCTCCCCCATTCCTCATTTTGGCCGGGTGGCCAGCTCTAGGAAGTCTTGGTGGTTCCAAACGTCTTCCATTTAAGAATGATGGAGGCACAGTGTTCTTGGGGACCTTCAATGCGGCAGAAATGTTTTGGTACCCTTCCACCAAATCTGTGCCTCAAGACAATCCGGTCTTGGATATCTACGGACAATTCCTTCGACCTCATGGCTTGGTTTTTGCTCTGACATGCACGGTCAACTATGGGACCTTATATAGACAGGTGTGTGCGCCTTTCCAAATCATGTCCATTCAATGGAATTTACCACAATCATGTTGTAGAAACATCTCAAGGATGATCAATGGAAACAGGATGCACCTGAGCTCAATTTCGAGTCTCATAGCAAAAGGTCTGAATACTTACCTTATTTACGTATCTGGTTTTTATTTTTAATACATGTTAATGTCTAAAACCCTGTTTTTGATTTGTCATTATGGGATAGTGTGTGTAGATTGATGAGGGAAAAAAATATTTAATCAATTTTAGAATAAAAATGTGGAAAACAGGAAGGGGTCTGAATACTTTCCAAATGCACTGTACCTAATTTAAGAGTCTCTTTAATGTGTGACAGAGTACATAAACCCGGCTGCCGACTCACTTTGTTAGTGATGTCGTAGACCACGATTGCGGCCTGGGCACCTCTATAGTACATGGGCGCTAAGCTGTGGTAGCGCTCCTGACCAGCCGTGTCCCAGATCTCAAACTTGACTGTTGTGTCATCCAAACATACTGTCTGAGTCAGGAAGGCAGCTGAGAGGAGACAAACAGTCAAAGCAGCATTTAGAATTGTTTACAGTAGGCTATAAGAAAAACATCTGGCTGTCCAGTTTCCAACAATGGACTATATATACATCATGGGAGATTACATTCTGTAGGTTATGCAATTAGAATCACTACAGGACAAAAAAAGATAGTGGAATGGACATAACCCAAAACCACTAACACATGAATAGAAGATGTCAGATCAGCCAACCTCCGATTGTGCTCTCTTGGAATTCATGAAACTGGCCCTTGACGAAGCGAAGTACAAGACTGGACTTTCCCACGGCGGACTCCCCTAAGAGTACTAATTTGAACTGGGAGATCTTGTTGCCTGTGTTCGGCCCATTGGGTCGTGTTGCACCACCCCTACTTGCCATGTCCTACACCCCAGTCTCTTGCTCTGGATGCAGAAGTACCGCTTGAATGGTTACTCCTAGAACTGCCAAAAATGAGATGTCACATTACTTAAATTGTCAATAGATCAGTGAATAAAGTAGTGGGGGAAAAAATAAATACAACTACAAAATAATCCTAATTATCAACTTTGACGTTTAACTGATTAGAAATTGTTAAATTAGCTTTGTCTCTGATCATCACTGTAATATCATTGAATCACAGGATGTAGCTAGCTAGTTAACTACAGACAGTATTTGGAAATGTGACAACGACTTTCACTTGGCAATTAGCTAGTAACATTAGACTTGTTTACAAAGAGTATATTACACCTATTTCTTAACTTGTCCCAACTAGGGTTGCAAAGTGTCGGAAACCTTCCAGGAAATTTCTGGGATTTTCTATGGGAAGTTAAGCCCAGGAATTTTGCTTAAATTCAGTTAGCTTATAACAGTGAACCTTTTTTTGAGGGATACACATAAGGCTATTATAGGTCTTGTGGCATATTTTGGTTAAACTATCCCCAACTCAATGGAATTGCAACCCTCTGCATGCACACTGCATTCTTCCATCACATGTACAGCTGATTATCAAGATCCTGCACACTAATGAGATGCTATTGAGCCCACACTACTATACTGTCTGAGCCAAGGACTACATGCTTTCTGGTAAGTTTTGATTACAATAAAACGTGAATATATTTTATGACATACATAATTTTGTTAGCTAGTAAATAGTAGCCTACAGCAAAGTGTGTTTAAATCATTTCTAACTTGTTAATCATTTCTGCTAGTTAGTTTTTGTTAACATTTGAGTTTTAGCTAGCTTGAGCCTGCTAACTGAGGAGTGTTAATTCACCTTTTTCCATACAGGTTTCATTTAAAAAAAAAAAAATTATGTATCACAAAAGGAGTTGTTTCATCTAACTGCTTAACTATTTATCTGTACATGAATTGTATTCTGCTTTTTTTTCCTACTCTTTACAGGAAAATGCCACAGGCACTATCTGATGTGTGGAGACATTTCACTGCAGCTAATGTAGAAGGAAAAGCTCTGTACATTTGAAAATACTGTGCCAAATCATATGTGAAGAATGCAACAAAGATGCAGAATCATCTGGCCAAGTACATAATGTTCCCTCAGCGCTCACAACAAGCAACCTCGTATCGAAGTAGAGACTTTTGTCAGAGGTGAAAATAATGAATCAGACAACTTATCGATAGCCACAGCTCATGGTCCTCCTGGAATCTGACGTTTTTTTTACTAAATGGGGGAACGAAGTCAGAGAAATGCTGATGAATGTCTTCTTCGAGCTGTGTATGCTATTGGAAGACATTTCTGAATGTTGTTTGTCCAGCATAGATCTCGCAGAGACCAAAGAGACATGCTTTAGCTACTCATTTGCTAGATGCAGAGTTCAACAGAGTGAAGGTCAAGCAAATCATAGACAAAGCAGACTGTATTGCAATCATCTCTGATGGGTGTTCAAATGTTCATGGGCAAGGAATAATTAACTTCATCATCTCCACCACTCAACCAGTATTCTACAAGAGCACAGACACAAGGGACAACAGACACACGTCTCTACATTGCAGATGAGCTGAAGGCAGTCATCAATGACCTTGGACCGCAGGCATTTGCATTGGTGACAGACAATGCTGTGAACATGAAGGCTGCTTGGTAAAAAGTGGAGGAGTCCTACCCTCACATCACACCCATTGGCTGTGCTGCTCATACATTAAATCTGCTCCTCAAGGACATCATGGCACTGAAAACAATGGATACACTCAACAAGAGAGCCAAGGAAATGGTTAGGTATGTGAAGGGTCATCAAGTTATAGCAGCAATCTACCTCACCAAGCAAAGTGAGATGAATAAGAGCACCAGATTGAAGCTGCCCAGCAACACCCGTTGGGTGGTGTTGTCATGTTTGACAGTCTCCTGGAGGAGAAGGAGTCTTTCCAAGAAATGGCCATATCAGTCTGTAGATATGGACAGCCCCATCAAGAGGATCCTCCTGGATGTTGCATTTTGGGAGAGAGTGGTATGCAGCCTGAGACTCCTGAAACATACAGCAGTAGCCATTGTATGGATTGAGGGAGACAATGCCACTCTGTCTGATGTTCAGACTCTGCTTGCAGATGTTAAAGAAGAAATCCGTACTGCCCTGCCCACTTCACTGTTGCTCCAAGCAGAGGAAACTGCAGTTCTGAAATACATCAAAAAGCATTAAGAAAGCATGAAGACTTCTGCCTGAAGCCAATACACACCGCAGCGTACATGTTGGACCCCGAGTATGCTGGCAAGAGCATCCTGTCTGGTGCAGAGATCAACAAGGCCTATGGTGTCATCACTATCATGTCTCACCACCTTGGCCTGGATGAGGGCAAGGTTTTTGGCAGTCTGGTGAAGTACACTTCCAAGCAAGGGCATTGGGAATGGAGATGCAATATACCAACAAATCTCATCAGCCACCTGGTGGAAAGGACTTTGTGGATCTGAGGCTCTTTCCCCTGTTGCCTCAATCATCCTCCAAATCCCACCAACATCAGCCACCTCAGAGCCCAACTGGTTCTTGTTTGGGAACACACACACCAAAACACGCAACAAGCTGACCAATACAAGGGTTGAAAAATTGGTGGCCATCCAGGCAAATTTGAGGCATTTCGAGCCAGACAATGAGCCATCCTCAACCAGGTTGGAAAGTGACAGTGAATATGAGGCCTCAGAGTCTGATGTTCAAGAGGTGGACATTGAGGAGTTACAGGGAGAATACATGGAAGCCTGAGAGGAAGACAACCAAAGCTTTATATTCTAGAATATCATTTTATAGATGTATGTTGAAAACGTTTTTGGGATATGCAATGGATCATTGGGGATCATTCAATATTCTCTTTCTTTTGTTCAGTGAAATCATCCCATTTTTATTTTATTGGAAGGATTTAATCATTTGCATTTATGTATACTTATGATAAGGTAAAATGTTTCTCTCCATTTGATATGGTAAATATATCAAATGCAAAAAACATCTACATTTAAATTAATAATAATATATTCCCATTCATTCCCACGGAAAGTTTCCATCTGAATATTTCCCAAAATGTGCAACCCTAGTCCCAACAAGTAAACACAACAAGCCATTGTGTCTAGTCTAGCCAAAAATAATTGCAGTGAAGACATGTGGGTCGAAATCGTGTTACGTCAGTCTTAACCACAAATAACCACTGTGTTGACTTGCTAGCTCGTCAGTCATGATGGCGGATAAAACCTATCAGGCACTGTGTCCGTCAAAAAGAATTATTAGCTTCCTCAGTCCCACCCATTGGTCCAATCGTGTCTACGATACATTGGTTAGCTAGCCAGTTACAATTAGCTAACGTAGTTAGCTATACTTATTTAGATTAGGTGGCTACTGTTATCGAGCTAGTTTACCTTATCTAGCTAACTAACTACAGTACATACAGTATATTGAAAAATGTGCTAGTTCGTACACGAAAACTATCGGTCTTACTGCTAGCAAGCGACATAAGGTTGAACCACACCTCACCCTGCTTCACGCAAATACATAGAAGCGACATACATACATACATTTCAATGGTCAACTTACAACAGTATATTAAGAACGGGTCAACTGTTGGTGTATTATTTGCTGTGAGCTAGCTAACAAAACATAGCTTTCAGCCTAGCCAGGGCTAGCTAGTAAGCTAGTTTTGCCGGTAAACGAGCTAGCTAGAATGATAACTGCTTACCTTATCCGATATAATTAAATAGGTAGCTGAAGGGATTTACAAAAAAATATATATATTTCCAGCACTCCACAATCTTTTCAAAAGTCGATAAATTTCATAAAGCTTGTCCCTTTCCCACTTCCCGTTTGTTTTGTATGGTACCGTGTATGATGATAAATCGAGCACCTACGTAGCGCTGAGAATAAACCAATCACACACTCGTGTTAAAGGGGAAATTTGCGATTTGAGGTTATACAACGTTTGTTTACATTTACTTTGTTGGAGTAAAACAAACGTATATTTAGGGTTCTGATGGGGTAAGACTGTTGAACTAAGTTCGAGGCATTTATAAGTTATATTCTTAAAGAATCAATTTGTGCATTGAATTAATGTATAAGTCCAAAAATCGATTTGCCACTAATGAAAGGATCCAGAAAATGAATCATTTTATTAGGCAAAGAGGTAATGTTACACAAGTGTGATAACTCATTCACAAAAAACTTTGTAACATATGACATGACTTGATGTATGCAACTTTATGTCATAACATGTCATATTGTTAAAGTGTAGGCTAAAAGCAAACATTTGCAATGTTCATAATCATACAGATTCTTAATTGTTTTGTATTTGTATTTATACCTTTATTTAACTACACAAGTCAGTTAAGAACAAGTTCTTATTTACAATGACGGCCTACTGGGGAACAGTGGGTTAACTGCCTTGTTCAGGGGCAGAATGACGGCCCAACGCTCTAACCACGAGGCTACCTGCCTCCCCAAGTGGTTGGGATTGAACCATTGAACATTGAATACCATTGAACATTTCTTAGTTTGGGTCTGAAACAATTGTTTCCATTTATCAGTTTCAAAGACAAGTCATTACATTATAAATAAATAAATAAATATTTTACAAACACTTGAATTATTCACTACATTTTAAATGGACGCACATCCAAAAACTCTGTCATGATGTATGTATTGTAGAAGGCCCACAATGTGGTTACTTAAGTCCGATTTGGATATATTTAGCTGTTTTTGCTTTAGAAGTTGTCCCTTTTCAGGTTTAGAAGTGACTGCTAAATGCTAACTCGCTTTCAGAAAAACTAGTTAGCATAGCTAGCATACAGAAATCGGTAGTGGTAATCAGTCATTTTTAACTGTAATGCAGTTGATTGGTGACAATGACATGAACATGTGTTGGGGTTAACAGCTATACAAACATTATACTCCGATTTTTATCTCAACATAGTGTGAAATACACATAAACAATAGCCAAAATGTAGACTAATGTTGCTGGGGGGCAATGAGAAGATTCGGGATCTTTCCCTCAAGGCCCTTCCCCTACACATTTCCATGTCAATTCCATTGTTTTGATAGAGTTCGATTGACCTCTTTGCGCTGGAGTCACTTTTTCCTCACCATAGTAATTATAACAGGGTAGAATGTTTATGTTTTTTTTCTTCTAGAACACAGGCACAGTAAGCCTATAATTATAATGCCAATCAGATCAGACCTCGGTTTCCTAGTGGTGGAAATGTGAATGTGTCTGTTTGTATGGATGTAAATTCAGTGTCTCAAACACCTTCCCTTTAAAGCCCCAAACCCCACCAGTAGTGAGGATGTTTCTCAACACAACATGCCCAGGTGCAGTGACTATCCGAGTGTTCCATGGGAAAGCCAACGACCCTGACATTGCCAGGTCTCTAGTTCATGGAGTGAGCAGCCAAACTTCTATTTTGGCGAGTAGAGGCCTAAATAAACAGAGACATGCATAGTGAGTTTTAAGCTAACTAAACTAACTAAATCTAACTAAACAATCAATTTGATCCCTATTTTGTTGCTGAGAATTTTTACTGCATAACAGGAAATGCAAACATGTAGTGTATTCATGGTTTAAAAAGACTTCTAAAGTTTCTAATTTACAAAAAAATGTATAAACCACTACAGAAAATATCCATTAATTATAATCCACATAATAATTCAAATTTCCTGTTGCTGCAGGATTGTTTTCCTGCTGTAGGAAACTGCTAAAAGTAAGATCATACACCTGTAGATACATTTAACCTGGTAGAGATCATCAACACATTAATTAATGGGATTGGTATGGTCGCATTTGTTTCTGTATTTCCTACAGGGTGGATTAGTGATCAACCCACCACCTAAGACCATCTATCAACAGAGGTTACATCAGCTCCACGAATCTGGGTATTCCACCAATCAAAAAGCCCCCCTGGGCAGGTCACATGATCAGAGCCCTGGGCTTCCAAATTGGCTCGACACCGACACCAGCCAAGCCACATTTGGTGTGAAATCCCCCAAAAGTGAGTCAGACAATAAAGAAAGACCCTAGAATCTACAATGTGTCACCATGAACATTCATATTATGACTGAAAGACATATCCACAAGCCTTCATGTACAAGTGTGTTCCTTCTGATCCAGCTGCAGCTGCAGGTGCGATTATCAACCCACCTAAAAGCACGGAGCAGGTGGAGACAGAGGCTCAGGAGGGACACCAGTCTTATATCCGCTCCCACAATGCCTACTTTGTCAGTGAGTATTGTGGACATTTGTCTCTCTTTGGTTCTGACAGTGTTTAAATGGGGACTTCATTTAGGCGTTTTAGTAATTTATATGCTATTCAATATGTTGATTTACACATTGATTTAACACCATCATTTTCAGACACATTTCTGTAGAAACACCATAGCCAGTGGTTAATCACACCTGTCGATATTTCTCTGTTTGATTTTAGCCTGGGTAAATCCATCATAACTGTGTTGCGTCCCAGGTGAACAGGTTGATAGGAAATACAAGGGGAGCCGTTATGGAAAGGACGGCGGGTTCGGAGTGCCTACTCCCCACCACAACGATGGACGCAGTGTCTCCAAATCTCTCCACTGGTTGTGTGATACTCAGAAGTAAGCACTTATCCTACCTTACGTTTATTCAAAACACTCGACTTCTCATTGCTCATCACCATTCAATGTCACACAATGCATTGCCTATAGTCATGACATCAAATGTTGATTTGTGTACTGCTATTTTTTCCCATAGTCATAACAGTGCAGAGTTTGTTTCTCAGAGATGTGATGACAGGGAAAGGATACAGCCACAGATTAGCAAAGTGCATGACCCGTAAGTCTATCACATTAACTCTTTAATGCAGATCTAGTTAAATGCCTGTTCAGTATATGTTCCAGACATGTGTATACACAACTCATGCCCAGCTACTACAGTAGCTTTACTTCCTCTATTCCCAGCCTTTTATAGCATAGCAGACACATTGAAAGTGCCAGCAGGTCATACATTTGGAATCTTGCTAGCGGCCAGATGACTTTGGTGAGTAAAATTTTAATTAATAAAAGGACGCATATTGAGTTTTCTATTACAATGCCAGTATGAAATTGGTAAAAATGGGTAAAGCTATAATGTAGTCTAGAGGGGTGACCAAAATGTAAGCCTTCTGTTATTGTTTGAAGATGAAGAATTTGGTTTAACTTTCTCCACAGATGCGGGTGACCTTCTCCACTCCACCCCTCCAGCAGAGTACCAGAAAGGCACAGACAGACAGCGCACCCTGATCAGTGCTGTACGCCAGCACCTCAAGAAGGTCAACTTCCACAACTTTAACTCCCTGCTGCAGGCCTTCAGGCACGACGACAAGGGTACATACAGTGCATTCAGAAAGTATTAAGACCCCTTGACTTTTTCCACATTTTGTTACGTTACAGCCTAATTCTAAAATAGATTTTTTTTAAATCAATCTACACTACACACAATCTACACTCATCAATCTACACACAATACCACATAATGACAAAGCAAAAACAGGTTTTTAGACATTTTTGCTAATTTATTACAAATAAAAAACAGAAATACCTTATTTACATAAGTATCGAGATCCTTTGCTATGAGACTTGAAATTGAGGTCAGGTGCATCCTGTTTCCATTGATAATCCTTGAGATGTTTCTACAACTCTTGATTGGAGTCCACCTGTGGTAAATTAAATTGATTGGACATGATTTGAAAAGGCACACACCTGTCTATATAAGGTCCCACAGTTGACAGTTCATGTCAGAGCAAAAACCAAGCCATGAGGTTGAAGGAATTGTCCATAGAGCTCAGAGACAAGATGGTGTCGAGGCACAGATTTGGGGAAGGCTAGATCACAGTGGCCTCCATCATTCTTAAATGGAAGAAGTGTGGAACCACTAGGACTCTTCCTAGAGCTGGCCGGGGGAGGTGACCAAGAACCTGATGGTCACTCTGACAGAGCTCCAGAGTTCCTCTGTGGCGATGGCAGAACCTTCCAGAAGGACAACTATCTCTGCAGTACTCCACCAATCAGGCCTTTATGGTTGTAGCCAGATGGAAGACACTTCTCTGTAAAAGGCACATGACAGCCCGCTTGGAGCGAAAAGGCACCTAGAGGACTCTTAGACCATGAAAAACAAAATTATCTGGTCTGATGAAAACAAGATTGAACTCTT
This sequence comes from Oncorhynchus masou masou, assembly GCF_036934945.1. Classification (NCBI taxonomy): domain Eukaryota; kingdom Metazoa; phylum Chordata; class Actinopteri; order Salmoniformes; family Salmonidae; genus Oncorhynchus; species Oncorhynchus masou. Next base: position 20,590,859 of record NC_088241.1, on the reverse strand, counting down.
TGACCTGAATGCCAAGCATCTGGAGGAAAAGTGGCATCATCCCTACGGTGAAGCATGGTGGTGGCAGCATCATGCTTGGGGTTTTTCAGCGGCAGGGACTGGGGGACTATTCAGGATAGAGGGAAAGATGAACGGAGCAAAGTACAGAGAGATTCTTGATGAAAGCCTGCTCCAGAGTGCTCAGGACCACAGACTGGGGCGAAGGTTCACCTTCCAACAGGACAATGATCCTAAGCACACAACCAAGACTACGCAGGAGTGGCTTCGGGACAAGTCTCTGAATGTCCTTCAGTTGCCCAGCCAGAGCCCGGACCTGAACCCGATCAAACATCACTGGAGAGACCTGAAAATAGCTGTGCATCGACACTCCCCATCCAACCTAACAGAGCTTGAGAGGATCTGCAGAGAAGAATGGGAGAAACTCCCCAAATACAGGTGGCCAAGCTTGTACTGTAGTGTCATACCCAAGAAGACTCAAAGGTGTAATCGCTGCCAAAGGTGCCTCAACAAAGTACTTAGTAAAGGGTCTGAATACGTATGTAAATTTAGAATTTTTAATACATTTGCAAAAATGTCTAAAAACCTGTTTTTGCTTTGTCACTATTGGGTATTGTGTGCAGATTGATGAGGCGAAAACAACAATTTAATCAATTTTAGAATAAGGCTGTAATGCAACAATGCGGAAAAAGTACATTTGTCTGAATACTTTTCGAATGCAATGTATATACAATTCTACTGTATTAACTTGATAATATCACAGAATTTCTAAACCCCAGGACCAACATCGCAATACTTCCATGAATGCTTTGCGAAGCAGACTCGACCGACCAGACATGGGTTTGGGGTCTACAAGTCAATGGGAGAAGTGAAAAATTCTTCCATAGTTGTTAATTTTCCTTAAATCTAAAGGCACAGCCTAGATTCAAGCCAATGTCTGAAGTAGCTGAACATGTTATTTCTCCAACGTTGTGAAAGTGACAAACTGACACATATTAATATTCATCAAAAACAACTTAAAGTCGAAGGAGTGCCTTTGATTTGATTGTGCAGTTTGGCACGAGACTACCGTTAGGCCTGATGACATGTTTCTGCGCATGAGCTTAGCTAACCAACGTCGCCATGACATCGCCTATAAGCATTTCTATTGGAGAAGCAGTTTCTAGATAACTTCATACTGTACTGTCTTTGACAGTATTAAGTTAGTTTGAGATTGTTCAGTCTGAGGTGTGTCTGTCTGTGTGTGTGCTATGTGCATGTGTTCGTGTGTGTGTGTGTGTGTGTGACTCCACAGAAAGGTCAGGGTGTGATCGGGGAGGACCTGCAGGACGTGTGTCGTCAGTTTAACCTGGACCTGAGTGGGCCGGTGCTAGATGACTTGATGGAGTACTGTGATATGGACCAAGATGGACTCATCAACTTTCAGGAGTTCGCCAACTTCCTCAACTGGAAGAACAAAATGCCCATCAGTAAAGTGGAGCAGCGCATTCTGACTAGTGGTCAGTTACAGTGTCTAAGCATAGAAATATAATTAGTAGAATGCTAATGTGATTGACAACTCTACCTCAGAGTGTAAGACCAGCACAGCCCCAGATAACATGCAGAGAGAGGCTCTCCCTGTGAGACCTGCAGCCTCAGAGGCTTTGGCAAGACCGGAGGACCGGGAACCTGCAGAGGTGGGCAGCACGCTGAAGAATAGATATTTAGGTGAAAGACGCATGAAGAATTTGAAATAATTCTCAAAAACAATTCAGGGAGGGAAAATTCTCTGAGATTCAGCACACGATTTCTCACATTTGTATCTTAGCATTACAATGGACTGGTAGTTCTTTCCCCCTGCTTCTCTACATTGTGTGAATCACATTCTCACTGTATAATTATGACATCTTTCAACATAGACTATCATATGTACGGGACTCCCACCAACCTGGTGGCCCCGCGGATCAAGAGCGTCAGCGACAGCACTAACTACGGTGACCAGACCACAGCATTTGACCTCCTGTTTCCTACGCTGTACTCCCTAAGGGGAGTCCACAAGGAGCACTTCTTCTGTCCCCGCACCTAAGAGGAGGTACAGAATACCAATGAATACCAATGAACCCACTGAAGAATCAAGGGAGAGAAAGAAAGATATGGTCTAGTAGATTTTATAGAATAGCACTGGGACATACAGTACCATGTGGGATTTTGTGACAGCATTCAAAATGTAGGAAAAACGTTGTTTCAAAAATATAATTGGTATGAACAATTCTGCCGTTGGAGAAGTGATTGACACAAAATGTTATTGAAATAGGACGGAGCATGAGCAAATCATTTGTCAAAGAGATCTTCTGATTCTTATTTCCGCCTCCATTTCCTTTTCAGATCACTGACATATTCCGAAATGTGGGCGCAAGTATTTCCGAGAAGACATTTGCAGAGGCGTGGAAGCTGGCATCCATGAGACACCCCACTGGGGACATGTGTGTGGAGATTTTCCGGGACGTTCTAAAGGAAATTCAAGCTAATTAAATCTGAATAGTATCTTTTACCTCCTCAGTATCTATTCCATGAAAGAATGTACTCCAAGTATTCCATATACAACACAAGTGTTATACTTCTTTTTTTTCTTTGAGACTAACTATTAATTGTCATATTAACGGTCATTAAAATTATTTTTGATTGTGGACTGTAATGTATTTTCTTAGGTTGAGTGCAATAAGCTGTTGCTAGAATAAGTAATAAAAAAAATTCTGCTGCTAACTAAACGCTTACCCTTCCTGCATGTGATAATATACAATATCTACTCCTGAAACCTAAGTAAATATTGAGAAATATGAGTACCATCATGCCATCGGAGTCTTATCATTTGAAGTCCTGTTTATTCTGTCATACTCTTTGATTAGATTTGATTAGATTTACACACATATTTACTCTATGCTTGTATTAAGTCAGTGTTATAATGTTAATCTGTCAATCCTAATTAAATATGTGACCACAGCCTTAGACACACAAACACACAGGCGTGCGCACATACACACAGGCGTGCGCAAACACCCACCTACTGTACCGAGGGCATATTGAAGTAATTGTTTGGATAACAATATCAACTTGAATAACCAGATGTATAAAAGGTACCGGGTGCATACACTAATCTATGTCGAAACCCAACAACACAGAAATATAACATGTTAATAAACAACACATGAGCTTTTTGTCAGTATTTTATCACTTGAATTATTCCACTACTGTAAATTACCATTTAACAATCTGACACCCTGGCGTGGTGAATTGGCTAATATGCTATAAACACATTCACTAGCGTTTTAACATAAGTAAAGCGATCCACACTCATAATCACATTAGGAATAACCAGGAAGCGTCTCTAACCAGAACCCCCTACGCACCTGTCCATATTACCATGCCTGGAAATTATAATAATCCCCATCCATATTTCATTATGCATGAATTAATGCTCACTAATGAAGGAATTGTCTCTCTTTTTGATGCATCATTAATAGTGTGATTTAAGAGTTGACAGAATTGGATGAAACACAGTGTTCAATAGCCTGTCAGTGTAATTGTTTTACATTGTATTTGATTAAAAATCTATTTTACTAGGCAAGTCAGTTAAGAACAAATGGCTGTATACAATGACGGCCTAATAGAGGATGTTTGATTTTGGCACTGGCATGATACGTTACAGTACACCGACATCTGTGATTCCTTTGAGACATTTAATCATAATGTAAGATATTTGTATGCTTCATAAGCACTACATAAAACCTTCACAAATCAACTATAAGCATCTGTCATACTCTATAAATGATGTATAAAGGGTGACATAACCATTAACACTGTCGGTGAATTGCCAAATGTGACATTACACACTTTGTATGTTTATACAACATTTATATAACATGACATATGCTTATAGATTATTTGTGAAGCATTTATGTAGTGCTTATGTATGCTATATAAAGCCTTTACAAGCTGCACTTCCTTTAAAGTGGGACCAGTATGTGTATACTATTCTACCTTTGTTTATTCCCAAACTAAAACTGAGGTCACTTATGTAAAATGTGTATCATATAAACATCTATAGGAGGATAGGGAGACTTGCCAGTTATTATCCAACCGCTTTCAATCAACACTAATTCATATTGTGATTTGTGTAACACTATCGCCCCCTTCTGCTGAGGATTGTTGTGTTTATTAATTGTGTCTTACCTTTAAAGATGCTATTTGGTATCAATTTTACTTCTGAATAATCAGACAACTAAGGTGTTTCTGAACAATACAGAACAACAGTTTAACCTGTGATACTGTTTCACAGAGACAAAATGTCATACAGTATCACCGTGAGGCAGTTTATTTTGTTCTGGGACAATCTATGACTGCAGGGATATTGTAGGAACGAATTGTTCATGCTGAGGGTCATAGAAAGTCTATTGTTCCCAACAAACCTGAGATCGGAGAACTTAGGGATAAAACATAGGTCTGTATTTCAGTGTGTAGGGCTCTGGTTCCATCCAGTCCACCCTACAAAGCAGCTAGGATTCAAGGTGACTCTTCTGTTGACTTGTAATGTTTTAGTTGAGTTTGTGTGCGCTTGGCTGAGTACAATGGTCCTGCTGATTCAAGTCCTGTTGGTTAATAACGTTTTGTTGAGTTTAATGTTGTCAGAGCTGAATTAGGTCAACGATGCTGTGTATGCTTGGTCTGATGCTGTATCCTGGTGACAGAGGTGTTCATGGGTCTTGTCCAATCACCCTATCAGTTTCCAGTGCCAGATGTTAGTGACTGTCCAATCAGGTTCAGCTCCCTTGGTCAGCTCCCAGTGGAATCTGAGAGGGGAGATGGAGGAAGGGAGGGAGAGAGAGAATGAAAGGAGAGGGAGATAAACACATTAAAATTAGATCTCATATGGTGTTTTAGCACCTCTGCAAAGCGACAAGAGAAGTAGAGTGAATGAGACAGAGCGAGAGTAGAGAGAGAGAGAGAGTAGAGAGAGAGAGTAGAGAGAGAGTAGAGTGAATGAGACAGAGAGAGATTAGAGAGAGAGCAAGAGAGAAAGAGTGTGACGACAAATATATTTTATAGAGTATACTTTTGAAGATGTTTCCAAACAGCTGAGGGAAGACCATTTAAACCAATGCTGACAAACAACCAAACTAATCTTCCCACCGTCACCTTGATATTAAGGTGAAGCATCTTAACAGAGCTCTCTTATCCTGCCAAACTGTATCTCAGCAATGAAAGGGTAAACATATGAAGTTTGACAGGCTTTTAGAAAAGAGTTTAAGACCTGAAACAATGAGAGTGAGATTCTGGCCAACTAGATAGGTGGGTATTAGGTATGACAACCAAACTGTGTCGTCCGATTCTTAACGGGATTTCTGATCAGGATCGGAAGTGGATCGGAAGTGGATTTAATTCCTGTCATTGTGCTTGGAGCAAATCGCGTAAGTGATTCAGACCAAACTAGAAGTTACAGCACTGAAGCCTTTTCTTCAATTGGTTATACACAGGTGTACTTTTATAGCACTTAGGAGGTGTCACACACATGTCACTGTCAACATGGCTGTCTTAACACACTACAATACTATTGAGACATAATACAAAACATATAAAAGCAGCAAGAGCAAATACAATGTGTTTTCTTTATACACAATATAACTACCTCACGCAGAGGTTTGTATGTTTCCATACTTCCCCCAACCTTTCTCTATGAGATGCAGAAAATGAAGTCCCTGGTTAAATGTTTGCATTACTTATTGTGCGTTCACATGCATGGAGAAGGTAAATAAAATATTGACAAACTCTCGCACATCAAATCTCTTGGCTTATCCATCAAGATCCAGTAAGATATTAAGAAATGGTAGAGACACAGCACGTAAAAGTTTTTAATTCATATTTAAGTGAAATTTAGGGAGACTTAATAATTATAATCCAAACATGTGGATGCATGAAATGAATATTGATTAGTCTTGGATGCCATGCTTACTCATAGACAGCTGTCACTATCTTCTTCTGTGGGCCGTCTTCTTCAGTGGTGGCCATTTTGAAGATCTTGGTACTCTCCTGGTCCTCAGGAACATCAGCAGTGGACCTCATCACAATGAAGCAAAACTTCCTACCTGAGAATAAGAGGAAGCAGGAAAACAGAGAGTTAACAAAAGACAAATATACAGAAACAGTGAACACACACACACACACACACACACTCACACAGTTATTTTGTTATGGCACCATACATGCTTAGGAGGAGACACACTCAGCAATACCATTTTAATCAAAAACGAATAAGTATAATATCGTCCAATGAGGTAGCTAGATGCCTTCTTTGTGTTTCTGAGAGAGACTTGCACCTCTGCTGCGCATAGACCACTATCTGAAATGAAACCAGGTAAGACACAGCTTATGGGACATGGCTATGACATGGGCCATTGATTCATCAGAAAACTGATCAAGGAATCTGAAACAGGACACAACACTTTGTCTTTACAATAGACTCATTTAGATGAATATAAATAGTATAGATGGTAAGAGTCGGTGATACCACCCCTTTCAGCTCCTCAAAGTTGCCATTGGACATCATGGTGGAGACATGGACCAGTGCCTATTGCAAAGACCAGGTCAGGTGTCTAGTTAACGTTTGCCAATGTGTAGTTTCTAGTATCCCAAACATGTGTGATGAATACAGTGAGTTATGACCCTGTCATAAAGTTGACATGACCCTTATCAAATAAGGGATATGATGCACCAAAGAGCAGCCTATATATAACACCTGAGAAACCATACCTGCTTGATTCCATTGTCAAATTCCACACTGTTAATGCCCAATTGAAAATAGAGTTATATCAGGTAGATGTGGACTTTATTCCGGATCCACTCAGGGATGCCGATCACTGTGATGCCATGATGACCATGGCCGCCAGTGCACTTCAGTTCATTCTCGCTCTCTGTGCAGTATTGGCTGTATTTCTGATGGGAGAAACCCCCACTTTGTCGCCGCAAGTTATGCAAGCTACATAGTGTGGTCAATTTTCCAAGCGGACCCGCGGTGCGCGTATAACTAGACGTCAATGAACAGCATAGGGGCTGTTGTGGCATTGTGGAATAGGTCCTATTCCAAGGGTAGGCCAGCGATGATAAGTATGAGCGCTTCGCCACAACCCGCCGAGCTCACGGCAAGTGGCGATACATGTAAACCGCGGCATCATGCCAACGCACCTGCGAAAGCAAAACGATGTAGTATACTTTTCATTCTGGATTTTGATAAGAGAGCAAGATGCAGTCTCCCTTGTGGTTCTTCAGGCAACCTTATGAAACTATCCGATGCTGTACCCATAATCCTTATGGTAAAACATTTACTGTACCTACAATATCCAGTAGAGGGAACTAAATGTCTACAATTCAGTCTTGTACATGGATAGTTTCACAACTAAAATTGGCTGGGCAAAATAGGCACGTTTCTTAGCGTGAAATCAGATTCCCCATGGAACCTTGAATTGCAGAAGTTCTGTAAGGTCTTATTTCTAAAACGTTGCATTCCAGACCCATGCCTTTAAAGCTGCAATATGTCACTTTTTGGGTGACGACCAAATTCCCTTAGAAATGTGGGTTATAAATCTGTCATTCTCATTGAAAGCAAGTCTAAGAAGCGGAAGGTTTGTTATATGTGTTATTTATATTCTCCATTGTTAAGTTTAGTTTTTGCATCTTTTACTTTCAGTTTTGTAAACCAGCTTCAAACAGCTTATAATACAGTATTTTTGGTTATGGAAAATATATTTCACAGCGGTTTAGATGGTACAGTTATTCTCTACACTATACTTGCTTATTTTGTTACATAAACTGAAATTAGGTGAACTATTAGAATTTGAGCATTCAGGAAATGGCGGAGCAATTTTTGCATAGTGCATATTTAATCATTAAGTCCAGAAAAACAATATTCAGCCCAACACAAATAGACTTACTGTTAGAGATTGTTGTCACACATGCCCATGAATCAATGGACAATTTAGTTCAAATAAAATTTTATTGGTCGCATACACATGTCTAGCAGATGTTATTGCGCGTTTAGCTAAATCTTTGTGTTCCTAGCTCCAACAGTGCAGTAATATCTAACAATACACAACAATACACACATCTAAAAGAAAAATAATGGAATTAAGAAATAAAGAAATATTAGGAAGAGCAATGTCGGAGTCCGGAGTATATATAAATATATACTATATATATGTATATATACAGTATATTACTGTATGTGATGGCATGTATAGACATTATGGGCAGTATGTGGGTAAAATATATAGAATATCGGAGGAATACGTGGATAGAATAGTGTAAATACAGCAATAGTTGAATAAGATGGACTTGACTAGAATACAGTATATACATATGAAATGGGTTAAACAGTATGCAAACATTATTAGTGACCAGTGTTCCATGTCTATGTACATAGGGCAGCAGCCTCTAAGGTTCAGCAAATGAGTAACCAGGTAATAGCAGGCTAGGGATAGTGACTAAGTTCAGGACAGGGTACTGGGTGGAAGCCGGCAAGTGATGGCTATTTAACAGTCTGATGGCCTTGAGAGAGAAGCTGTTTTTCAGTCTCCCGGTCCCAGCTTTGATGCAGCTGTACTGACTTTGCCTTCTGGATGATAGTGTGGTGAACAAGCCGTGGCTCAGGTGGCTGAGGTCCTTTATGATCTTCATGACCTTCCTTTGACACCGGGTGCTGTAGATGTCCTGAAGGGCAGGCAGTGTGCTCCCGGTGATGCGTTGGGCTGAGCGGTGCAGTTGCCGTGCCTGGCTGTGACATAGCCTGACAGGATGCTCTCAATGGTGCATATGTAAAAGTTTGTGAGGGTCTTAGGGGCCAAGCCAAATGTATTCAGCCTCCTGAGGTTGAAAAGGCGCTGTTGCACCTTCTTCACCACACTGTCTGTGTGGGTGGACCATTTTAAATCATCGGTGCTGTGTACGCCGGGGAACTTTAAGCTTTTCACCTTTTCCCTCCGTCGATGTGGATGGCGACGTGCTCCCTCTGCTGTCTCCTGAAGTCCACAATCAGCTTCTTCGTTTTGTTGATGTTGAGGGAGAGGTAATTTTCCTGGCACGACTCCGTCAGGGCCCTCACCTCTTCCCTGTCTCGTCTTTGTTGGTAATCAGGCCTTCCACTGTTGTGTCGTCTGCAAACTTGGTGATTGAGTTGGAGGCGTGCGTGGCCACGCAGTCATGGGTAAACAGGGAGTACAGGAGGGGGCTGAGCACGCACCCTTGTCAGGCCCACAAATGTTTAGGCCTACATTGCGTGTGTGTGTGTGTGTGTGTGTGTGTGTGTGTGTGTGTGTGTGTGTGTGTGTGTGTGTGTGTGTGTGTGTGTGTGTGTGTGTGTGTGTGTGTGTGTGTGTGTGTGTGTGTGTGTGTGTGTGTGTGTGTGTGTGTGTGAAAGAGAAAGAAAGAGAAAGAGAAAGAGAAAGAGAGAAAAAAAACTACAATGGTTGAATAAACATACAACTGTGTTCAAATAGCTTTGTTTTCAGTCGGATGTTTGTGCACAGGTGCACAAAATCATTGTCTCAAAAGCTGAAATTTGATCAGTAGACCAAAACATAATTAAATTCCCGCTGTTCTTGGTGATTACAGGTCACGAACATTTGTGTTTGCTTGATATTTCGATTTCCTTTTAGTGTTCAGGCGAATTAATCGGAAAATATATTCTAGTTTGAGATAATATTCCCACGCATGAAAACAAGCGGAGAGACGCCTGCGTGTGTCCACACCCCTTTAAGTTCTGCAAATCATTTTATTGATACATAATTGCTAGCGCAGCACTTGATTATTGAAATTGCGTTCAGATATGGAAACCTTTCTGAGAGTATTATAGTAATTATCCATGTCAGTTTAAAATGCTGTTACACCTGTGGGTTGAATGGAGCAAAATAATAAAATATATTGCTGCTCTGATGCCACACGATTTCCAAACTATTTCTATATAAGAATGAAGCCTTTTTCATGTGCAGGCAACAGTCTGCAATTTAATTGTAGTTAGTAAAGCCATAATCTATTTTGCCACTTTTGTCCACAACTTTGTCAATAAAACATCCTAATGGGGATGTTTTATTGACAAAGTTGTGGACAAAAGTGGCAAAATAGATTATGGCTTTACTAACTACAAACAGGCCAGCAAATAACATACATTTAAAACATTTAAAAGAAAGAAACGTGACAGGGTAGGAACTATAGTTTTGGTCAGTGTTTCCCTTGGGACTATAATGAGGGGTGAACATGTAAACTGGTATAATAACCCTCCTTGTATACCTGTCCCCCCCACTCTTCCCCATTAATCTAATATTATTTACTTTATTATCATCTATTATCTATTTTTTTGTTATCTATTTCATCTTTTAAAGGAACAAAGTTTGTTTTAAACAAAATCATGTTGAGAAATCACATTAGTTGAATGCATACAAGGAATCTACCTGACCCAAGAGCACCTTTAAAATCACAATTCAAATCCACATTAAAGCAGAGAAATGCCTTGATCTAACCACATCCCTCCTTGATCCTTGCCTGCCTCACGTCTTCCTCACATCCAACATAACTATATGGACAGAAGCTCTGAGCTGTCCCATCAAGCCCAGTTAGTCTTAATCTCTCTTAGTCTCTTAGTGTCCAGATGAGAGCTTTTGTTCCGAAAGGTACTGTGTGGAGTCATTAGGCTACTGTGTTGTTGCTGTAGGCCCTACTAGTCTACAGTGTATTTGTGAGAGAGCAACCATTTTCTGAACATGCTGCTTTTAAGAAGAATTTGGGTTTAGGGTTTTCTGAGAAGTTTTGCTTGTTTTTTATATATAAATATATATTTAAACAGTACCAGTCAAAAGTTTGGACACATTTACTCATTCAAGAGTTTTTCTTTATTTTTACAATTTTCTACATTGTAGAATAACAGTGAAGATGTCAAAACGATGAATTAACACACATGGAATCATGTAGTAAGCAACATTTTTTAAGCAAATCAAAATATATTTTATATTTGAGATTCTTCAAAGTAGCCACCCTTTGCCTTGATGACAGCATTGCACACTCTTGGCATTCTTTCAACCAGATTAATTAGGAATGCTTTTCCAACAGTCTTGAAGGAGTTCCCACATATGCTGAGCACTTGTTGGCTGCTTTTCCTTCACTCTGCAGTCCAACTCATCCCAAACCATCTCAATTGGGTTGAGGTTGGGTGATTGTGGAAACACTATATATGCCTCAAACTCCCTATAGACCTAAATGGATAGTTTGAATGAACCCTTACAGAAAAATCACATTATTTCACGTGTGAAAAATCACATTATTTCACATGAAATTTCACATGTAAAATCATGTGAAAACGTGTTTTTTGAACACTTCTCATGGGCACTCGTAGAAAAAAGGGTTCCAAAAGGGTTCTTCTGCTGTCACCATAGGAGAACCATTTTTGGTTCCAGTTAAAACCCTTTTTGGTTCCAGGTACTTTTTGGTCTACAAGGAACCCAACACGTTTCTACTTGGAACCAAAAGGGTTCTACAAAGGATTCTCTGATGGGAACAGCGGAAGAACCCTTTTAGGTTCTAGATAGCACCTTTCTTTTTACAAGTGTGTAGTTTTATGTTATTACACGTTGTCACGTGTTATCATTAACTTCACATAAGATCACATGTGATTACATGAAACCATGTTTTTGGAACACTTCATATGCTCATGTAAAATTAATGTGTTTTTTCCATAAGGGGATTAAATAAAGAAAGAAAGAAAGAAAGAAAGATCAATGCAATATCTAAATTGTAAATGCAAATCCATGGATCAAATTTAAAGGGCAGTTCTGCCACTTTCCAACCTCATATTCATTATCTCGAGCACCATACCAGTCTACATATTTGAAAACAGCGTGTTTCTATGATCTGTAGTTAAAAAGAAAAGAAAGACCCCCCCCACCACACCCCAAAAATAAAATCTGTGACATCACAGGGATTCAAAGTCAAAAAACTGTGATTTACAAAACCTGCAACAATGTTTTGTATTTTCTTGCTCCCCACATCACTGCAAATCTCATACTGTTTGAAAATCACTGTTTTTAGAATGTTTTAACTTTTGGTGATGTCAAAAAACTTTATTTTTTCTACTGAAACAATGAAATGCACTATTAGACACTGATATTGTGCTGGAGATAATGAAAATGAGGTTGACAAGTGGTGGAATTGCTCTTCAAGACAGTCATTATCATCCTATTGTGGTTATAAGAAGCTGAGGCCTTATCTGCCTCATCAGCACTCTGTTTGTTAGTCAAGTCTTTCCCATGTCATGCCACTGAAAGGCACTGTTGTCCACAAATGAACCCATGAATACCATAGGTTGATGGTGAATTACAAATCACTATTGTTGAACCTCATAACTGCTGTCTGTCTTTCTTAAAGATTCTGATAAACAATCGAAAAAATTGCTACAAATTGTCCTAGCATACTTGCATGCCACCAAAAACTCTCGGGGACCTGCATACGTTTCACATTTTTGTTGTGGCCCTGAACTAGCTCATCAAATTCACCTATTCAAGGGCTTAATGATTAGTTGATGAGTGGAATCAGGTGTGCTACTGTAGCTGTGGAATAGTTCAAATACATTGAATGGCTGCGGTCCCCGAGGAGAGGTTTGAAAACCCCTGGCCTAGACTTAACTGTAATGATTGAACGAAGCATGAGCACTTCTGAGTGTTCAATGTGCGTCCTCTCCTCAAGACCTGTGGCCTTTGTTAGTATGTTGTCAAGGAGGGCGTTCACGTATTTTGGGGAGCAGAGGATCACTAGTTCGAGCCTGGTATGGGACAGGGACAGTGGAGGAAGCTATACTGACATCGGTTTCGCTTATACAACCGAACAGCCTGCTATAACTATTTAGCACAACTTTCTTACCATAACTTTTATGCCATGTACACTACAGGTTTGGCATGTATTATCTGTCTATTGGCAAGTGGCCACTTGCACAATCCTCGGCACAGGTGTGTCGATCAAGGAGAAAAGAAAAATCCACATTTAAAAATTGAAATTGGAGTGACAGTCACCGCAGGAACAAGGTCAAAGTGAAAAAACAAAATCGATTCTGGAAAATAAATATATATTTTTTGTTTCTTGCCAAACTGTATCTTAAAATAATATAGAGCTTGTTGATCAAGATTCTGAGCAAAGATGTCTCTTTAACTTTGGTGTAGGGTAATGAGAGAAATTAGTGCAAATGCTCTAAGAAATAGTTCCTGATTTTTTTTCCATCAGAAATGATTTTTTCAACTCGTTTTTGTATCTATGCATAAATTAAAAAATCCGCTGAAATGTATTATTCATCTGAGATGTGATTAATATGCAAAATTATGTAAATTAAGATGCAATTAGGCTCCAATTCTCTAGTGGAATTTTCCATTATAATTTAATACAAAGTAACAGAGTAATTGGTGTCACGTGTAATTATGGTTACTCAAGTATACTTTCAGGCATGCAAATGATTTGCTATATGTTGGTTATCCTATGCAAATGTACCATGTGGTGCTTTATCAAGTTGGGAAATATGAAGGGAAACCAAGAGGAATTAACAAAAAAGGCAACTACACCAATGTGCATTTCTTTATTATGAATGGACATTCTAGGTGCTGTAAGTTTTAGGATGAATTGACCAAAGATACTTGGCTGGAAAGCAGTCAACTGAATGTTGAGGAGATAGATCAGGCCTCTTATATTGAAGCTTATAAAACATCACCTGCGCACATCACTATCATATTGTATCTGATCAATGAGAAAAGTAACATCGCTTTCAGAGATGGACGAGCTAGCATAACAGTTGGATATAAACGTTTTTTGTTTTCGAGGGCTAAGGTGGGCATTGAGGAACATTAAAACTGTTGATTGCCAATCAGGGAAGATCATGCTAGAGAAATTAAAGGGGCCATGAATATTATACTATATTTGATCAATGGAAAAGAAAATGTCACAACCAATAGTAGGCCTGCAACATAATGTATGAGCTCAATTACTCTGCACAGGGTGACTAACTTCACCGTGGCAGTCTGCTCTGAGGGGAGAGAAAAGCGATTATGTAATTGATATCTATTTAGATAGAATAAAAGTCCTTTACTGCTTCTTGGGAAATTCCTTTGCGGAGAGCAACTCCCTCTCAGGAGCCAAATTGATTTAAAATTGTTACATGGCTGGCTACATGTCCTGACATCTTGCTTTGCTCTCTCTCTCTTTCTCTCTCTCTCTCTCTCTCTCTCTCTCTCTCTCTCTCTCTCTCTCTCTCTCTCTCTCTCTCTCACTCTCTCTCACTCTCTCTCTCTCTCTCTCTCTCTCTCTATCTCTCTCTTTATCTCTCTATCTATCTCTCTCTCTCTCTTTCTCTCTCTCTCTCTTTCTCTCTCGATCACTTTCTCTCTATATATATCAGACACACACACACACACACACACACACACACACACACACACACACACTGCTATCTGTCTTGTTCATGATCATTGCACTGAACAAAGACGTCCTTCCCCCCTCTCCCAGCGCTCTCTCCGCCTCCACGCTGTGTGCCTGCCTGCTTGCACAACTCTCTCAAAGAACATAATCCCTCAACAAAATGCCAACACAAAAGAAACTTGAGCTCAATCCTATAACACACGGACACAGCAGACAATGCCCCCTCCCACCAGTCCCCCCCCCTCCAACCCAGCTTCTCCCCCAGCAATAAATGCCCCGTGGCAGAGATCAGACTTTATCAGCCCCCCCATTCCCCCTCCTCCTCCATCTCCATCCCGCTCTCCCTCCCTCCATCTTTTTCCCTCCACCCCAACCAGGATGATAAGAACCCCCACTCCCCCAGACACACACACTACAATCTCCCCTTCCCTCCCCAGTCTCTCCCATACCTCCACACACACGACCCATCCCCATCATTGGAACTGAAGAATGGAGGCTGCAGCCCCATAAACAAGGGTCTCTGTGACCTAAAGACAGACTGATGTGTCATGAAGATAATGGATCACTTACTTTAGGTTGCCAGGGTGATACTGATGATGGACAGCCAGATTAGAGAAATGTAATGCCGAATGAATCTGCATGTGTTTATAATGTATGCCACCTTGCACAAGCCCTCATTTTCTTTTAACTACAGCACAGCTGTCATGTGTAACGCATGTAACACCTCATGTGATGACTGACCTTACCTGAGGTTGGCTCTCTACGTGAATGTCTAGGCTTTAGCGCGGTGGGTGAAGACAGCCTTGTCTCATGCAGTGACCCGGGTTCAAGTCACACTGTGCATTAGTGAGATTTGTGGCCTTTTTTTTACATAAATGGAGGGTGATTAAGTTATTTGACTGTCAGAATGGCAACATTTGTTATAAATGCACAAGGCTTCATAGGAACATGGAGATATGCTGTTATGCAGGGCACGACAATGCAGAAGATAAAGATCCAAAGAATGACGTTTGTGGCTTTTGTGCATGTAATGTAGGAATGATAGTGGTGGTTTGCTTCTGCCTAGTGTTTACTTCCATTTGATATTACCGCCCATGCTTCTCCAATGCACTGATACCTGCTCCCCGTATCCCAGCCAAACCCCTATTTTCTCTGTGTTTAGTGTGTGTTGTCAGCTCTGGCTCTGGCTGGCGTAGCTACATGGTGCGGTTGGACGAGTGAGTGGGTGAGGTGGGTGAGAGAGGGGCGGAGGTCTGATGTAATCTCATGTCGGAGGCGTTGGCACGAGCAGGGCTCTCATTCACTGTGTGGTCTTCTGAGAGCGTCTACACCCGCTGCCTCGGTTTCGGGGCGAGACGTGTGTTCTGCCCCCATCTGCTGATTACATCAACAGTGCACTGGCAGACGTGACACAGAGAGAAAGTAGGCCACCTTAGCACCTTGTTGTCACAGGAAGTGGAAGTGTACCGGTGCACCTTCTTCACCTGTCTCTGTCTCTGAGCTCAGTGATGTAGCCGTCGGTACTAGTCAGGCACACATCACTGTGATGCTCTTGTGCAGGATGTGGTAGCTTTCAAAAAAAGGTCCTAGCATGTTTGCCTTTTGAATGGTCATATGAGGCCTCAACATCTAGCTAAAAATACATATAGTGGTGTATAGATGATTTTCCATTTAATATCGAATGACTTTAAAAAAATGTATATAAGTAAAGTATTTTGCACATGTCTATTCCAAAAGGAACTTATTGTATAATGCAAGAATAGTATATATTAATTCCAATAAATATATTTCATAAATTAATATAAGACTTTAAAGTGCATTAATGTTTATTACATTATAATAACTGTACAAAATTTGAAATATATATATATATTTTCATCATTGTATTTTTATCCAGAAAGCAGAGCAATTAACTCTAAATTAATGTGACATTTAAAAATCATAGTACGGCATTTGAATGATTTTTTTTGAGAATGTACAAGGCTATTGAACCTCTTACCAAAAATAAAACCCAAAGACATCAGAGATGGGGAATCAAAATACATTCTATACATTTGTGCTCTTTTTCATGGATTACTGTCATTTCACATCCTCAATTGTGAGAGCCTGCCAGCCCTGCTTGCCATTTCTGGGCCTGTGTTTGGAATCTTGATATATTTGCCAAATGAATATTTGAAGCTTTAATTAAATGCATTCCACCTCTACACCTTCTGTAAGACGGCCAAGGCCACCTTGCACATTACTCATATTTCACTTTGGGTCTATAATGTACCTGCTGCTGGTTTGGGTGAAAATCTACAGCATGTTGCCATTTCAGAGAATATTTCCGCTAGGTTAAATTGACTGATTTGTGTACATGTATAAAGCTGTGAATATAGGCTTTACTGTAACAGGATCATTCAAAGACGGCTTTAGTCCTAAAACATATCAAACAAAGAAGTCAGTCATTATGACCAAAAATAAGATAACAAAGCACAAATCAGAAATATAATTGAAGCATACATACGAATGCAAACAGTAATGATGCAGTAGAACTGTGCTGTGGTGTTTTTCTTGTGCTAATCTCCACTCTCCTGACAGAAGAGGGGCTATTTCCAGCCAGGGGAGGACAAGCTAGCATACTTTTAACCAGGACAGAGTAATACATCTTACTCTGAATACTTACTCAACAACATGGAGCATTTACCTTTCATATATCCACAGAGATGGTAACTTCCATTATATTGGAATTGTTCAGGGGTGAGGGGTTATATTCCAACTGTCATCGTGTTTGCCAAATGAAAAGTCTAATAAACCATGCTTACAGTAGATGTGTAATTGACTGTGTACGTGTAGGTTATAGATGGGCGGAGGGATATGAATCGGAAGTGTTCTGTGAGTACTATTCATGCCTACCTACCATTACAGTAGTATATACAGTACAGAACAGCTACACTCTGACAAACAAACATTTGTTTATGGTGAAAGAGGGCATTGAAGTAATGGCACAGTAGGACCTTGAAAACATCAAATACATATTTGATTTCAGAATACAACATTTGTCCGACTGTTTGAATCACCTCATCAAATCCTAGCCCCTCTCCCATCCCCAACCCATAGTATTCAATAAGTACACCCTACACACCATCATCTTCCCTAGGGATCTTGGTAGGTACCCTTCAAAGGCGCCCTCACTCCTCTCCCTAGCCCCCCCCCCCCCCAAATGCCTCCTTTCCTGTCTTTAGTTAATTACCCCACTTGTTCCCAAGTATTTTTAGATCACGGTTATAGTGACATAATTCATTAGTGTTGGCCCAAAGAAATGATTTAAACTCTTTAAAGTGCTCCTCCAAGCAGAATAGCTATTACTGGAGCCATATGCACCAGCTTAAGTATTAAACGGTTTGTTGAAGTCAACTACGGAACAAGAGATGATAAACATAAATTATGGCTAATATACTGCACCAGTGGTTTTTTGAAAAAATAAAAAATGACTGACACAGGGAAAACACTTTGTAGTCAACGTCGCAGCAAAAATGCCCCTCTAATCCGTGACTGGTGAAGCGAGTGCCTGGAAAACACAACACAACATGGCACCGCGTCACCTTGAACATTCAGCCGGGTTACTGCATCGTTTATGCCTGGGTACACCAGTGTGATTCGTGACTCCTGGTTTGGCGTAACTTTGATTTGTTGAGATATCTAGGAAAACATAACTAAATAGAATGTATGAATTCTATGTTTTTTTTTATGTTGCTCCTAGTAAATCACATTTTACCCTCAAACATAGTGTGATGAAAGTAAAGAACGCTAACTATCACTGTCTTGTACGTGTGGTTAAGATTGATGTAATTATTATCCTTCTATATAAAAAAATCCCCCAAGTAAGGATGTGTTTTAAATGTCAGAGAAGAAAGGTCTTTTTTATCATTTAATAGCAGTTAAATCAAGTTTCGACGAGTCTAACGCCACTAATGTTCTAAATTTGTTGCTCTACTCAGGGAGTTAAAACCATATTCTTCTAATGTTAACTGACTTGTATAACTAACATTGTTGTTTAACTTTGTATCCCACACTTTAACCGTTTGTTCTTCTATTCATCATCATGATCATGACAGTGAAATTTGATAGCGTCAGAAGGGTCCAGTAATTTTATCTCTTATCTCCTCACCTTGTAACTGTAACTTGTCGCTACAGCCAATCAGGTGTAACTTTTAGTTCCAAGAATTTCCAGTGATTCTGAAGGGAAAACTAGAGGGTACTTTGTGCAGGTTCGCTATTATGAGGGAACTGATGTGACCTAGCAGCCACTCCCAGTAGCTGAGTGGTCTTTGTGAAGGCCTAGGGTTCATTGTCAGCATGGCCTTACTATTACCATATGCAAGGATTCATTACTTTGTCTCGCCTTTGTGTGTATTGCTTTTTTAAGGGAACTGCAGGAATTATTAGAGGCTTAGTATTGAATGGGCCTCTAAGTAGCTTGAGGGGTGTAAGCCTCTTCCCCAAGTCAAGGCCAACATGCACACTCTGATCCCCAGTCCTATTCAGTGATAATGTACATGTCAGTGGGGACATGCAATGATCCCGCACTTCTCCATGCTAAATGATCACTCTCTTTCTTCCCCTCTTTCTTTCATTTAACTAAATCCATTCCCCTAAAACTCGCAGCAAATATTAACATGTTCCCAAACAATAGTCCACAGAAAGCATGAATCAGCAGACAATTCCCAATTCCAGGCACACAACAGGGGCCTGTGTAGGGGAGGGGGGAGCTCTGTCGAAGCCTCCATCTTAAAAAATTCCGAACCCTGGAATAGGGAGGATTTTGATCCTGGGAAAGCCAAAGCAAGTTGCGAGCAGTGCCGCACAACTCCGTGTCTCCAGACGGCCTGATTTGGGAACGCCGTGAAATCCGTGGCACCTCTCCTGCTTCTCCGGCTGAATCGGTGCCATATCTGTGATGGACTGAGGCAGGAAAAGGAGGCAGCCAGGGATGAATACAGCTTAATCTTTACCCAGGCCACATGTGTGTGTATGATAACATGGATGCTTTCTTCCTGTGCAGGGCTATATTCAGCCAGCTGCCAGGTTGCTGCTTCGCTGCGATATTTGCTCACACTAAAAAGAACTATTGCACCTAAGGAGGGGGTTAATGCATGTTTTTGGAATAGGAGGCTCAAATGGTGGTAATTCCTGACACATTTCGAGAGGCAGATAGGGTTGTCTTATGGCTACTGACAATATGTAAAAGCAACTACACATGGCGCTTTCTCCCCTCGAGGTCCTTATATCTGATTTGTGCAGATCACCTCACGTGGGGTTATTTTTGTACACAAGTGACGGTGTTGCCATAGATGCTCTTGTCAATTAGAATAAATAAGACATTTTAGTCTCCACACACGAGGAGAAATGCTACCTGCAGCGTAACACCCCACCAAGATTCTATGGAGTATAAATGTAGGCCATGATCTGTTCACCTTAAATCCTTTGATTTAACAGAATATAAACAAATGTCTCCTCCTAAGCATGTATGGTGCCATAACAAAATACCTGTGTGAGTGTGTGTGTGTGTGTGTGTGTGTGTGTGCGTGCGCGCGCGCGCGTGCGTGCGTGTGTGTGTGTGTGTGTAACATCTTTCACCGCATACTGCCTATATGTAGTAGTCACTTGGACAGCTTTGTTTAAAAAAATGTATACGGCCTCCCCATTCCCCACCCTTTCCCACATCGAGTCCCCCCCCCCACCCCCCACCAAGCAACAAAAGCCATTTATTATGATTGCATTACCATAAATGACTTTATAACATCTGCTTGTCAATAATTATCGTACAAATTCCCCTACCCTCTGACCCCTGGTTTGGATGAACCCCAGGTGTATGCCACAGTCAGGCTAATGAGTAGCGCAGCGCTAGCACATTGTCCCCACGTCACTGCACACAGCCACCCAGCCACTTCAATTAAAACACAGTGTGGGCCTTAATATTAAGAGGAAATGAGGAATCATGAGCTAATTGAAAATATCACATTCAAGAGATACTGCAGCTTCTAAACAAAAGACTTGGATATTTTGTCTAATATTGCTCAAATAGCTCATCAGTAACATATGGAAGGATGGTATGTATTGTATGTGATAGTTACAACAAGGTGAAATACGAGTATTATATATTTATTTTATTGAACCTTTATTTAACTAGGCAAGTCAGTTAAGAACAAATTCTTATTTACAATGACGGCCGACCAAAAGGCAAAAGTCCTGCTGTGGGAACAGGGGCTATAAAAAAATATATATAAACACTACCGTACAAAAGTTTGGGGTCACTTAGAAATTGTCCTTGTTTTTGAAAGAAAATCACTTTTTTTGTCCATTAAAATAACATCAAATTGATCAGAAATATAGTGTAGACATTGTTAATGTTGTAAATGACTATTATAGCTGGAAAGGCTGATTTTTTTTATGGAATATCTACATCGTCGTACAGAGGCCCATTATCAGCAACCATCACTCCTGTGTTCCAATGGCACATTGTGTTAGCTAATCTGTAACGGCTGTCGTAGGTGGAAGAAGGAGAGGACCAAGGTGCAGCGTGGTAAGTGTCCATGTTCATATTTATTATAATTCAGAACACTAAGACCAAAATAACACAAATAGACCAACACGAAACAGTTCTATCTGGTGCAGACACCGAGACAGAAAACAACTACCCACAACCCATAGTGGAAAAACAGGCTGCCTAAGTATGCTTCTCAATCAGAGACAACGATTGCCAGGTGCCTCTGATTGGGAATCATACCAGGCCAAACACATAGAAATACAAAACCTAGACTACAAAACATAGAATGCCCACCCCAAATCACGCCATGACCAAACTAAAACAGAGACATAAAAAAGGAACTAAGGTCAGGACGTGACATAATCCAAGTTTATCCTTTTAAAAGGAAAATTTATCATTAGAAAACCCTTTTGCAATTATGTTAGCATAGCTGAAAACGGTTGTGCTGATTAATTAAGCAATTAAACTGGCCTTCTTTAGACTAGTTGAGTATCTGGAGCATCAGAATTGGTGGTTTTGATTACAGGTTCAAAATGTCTAGAAACGAAGACCTTTCTTCTGAAACTCGTCAGTCTACTCTTGTTCTGAGAAATGAAGGCTATTCCATGTGAGAAATTGCCAAGAAACTGAAGATCTGGTACAATGCTGTGAACTACTCCCTTCACAGAACAGCGCAAACTGGCTCTAACCAGAATAGAAAGAGGAGTGGGAGGCCCCAGTGCACAACTGAGCAAGAGGACAAGTACATTAGAGTGTTAAGTTTGAGAAACAGATGCCTCACAAATTCTCAACTGGCAGCTTCATTAAAAAGTACCCTGTGTTTTGCGCATACTATTTAATGAAGCTGCCAACAAACATTTTGAGTGTTTGTTGCAGCTCATTCCAGTCGCTAGCTGCAGCAAACTGAAAAGACGAGCGTCCAGGGATGTGTGTGCTTTGGGGACCTTTAACAGAATGTGAGCGGCAGAACAGGTGTTGTATGTGGAGGATAAAGGCTGCAGTAGATATCTCAGATGGGGGGAGTGAGGCCTAAGAGGGTTTTATAAATAAGCATCAACTGGTGGGTTGGGTATACAGAGATGACCAGTTTACAGAGGAGTATAGAGTGCAGTGATGTGTCCTATAAGGAGCATTGGTGGCAAATCTGATGGCCGAATGGTAAAGATCATCTAGCCGCCATCATCTAGCCGCCACATCTAGCCACACTTACCTGCCTATCTATAAATGTCTCCGTAATCCAGCATGGGTAGGATGGTCATTTGAATCAGGGTTCATTTGGCAGCTGGGGTGAAAGACGAACGATTGCAATAGAGGAAACCAAGTCTAGATTTAACTTTAGCCTGCAGCTTTGATGTGTGCTGAGAGAAGTACAGTGTACCATCTAGCCATACTCCCAAGTACTTGTATGAGGTGACTAACTCAAGCTCTAAACCCTCAGAGGTGGTAATCACACCTGTGGGGAGAGGGGCATTCTTCTTACCAAACCACTTGACCTTTGTTTTGTAGGTGTTCAGAACAAGGTTAAAGGTAGAGAAAGCTTGTTGGAGAGAGGCAGTTAGCAAACCAGGCCAAAGACCCCTCATGGACACCAATACTCCTTAGCCAGCCCACAAGAATGGAATGGTCTACCATAAAAAAGATTTGGCCAATTCAATAAAAATAGCAGCACAACATTGCTTAGAATCAAGGGCCATGGGGACATCATTGAGGACCTGTCAGGTTACAGCGACTCATCCATAACCTGAGCGGAAACCCTCCATAACCTGAGCGGAAACATCAAGAAAGCCAGTCAGTTGATTATTGACAAGTTGTTCCAACACTTTTGATAAACAGGGTAAAAGTAGTGTTTTAAAGAAAAAACATCAGTGCTTGGATTTAGGGTTTTATTAGTGTTCACTGGATTTATAACTATCATTTTCCAGATTAAATATCATTATGAGAGCTAATAGCAAACACATTTAGGAAAATTACAATATCTCACAAAGTTTCAAAGCACAATGCTCACATTACAAAAAATGACATCTTTCAAACACCTAAATAATGCAAAGTGTGTCAATCTATTACCCAAGTCTCCCTAAACAGCAGTCTACTTGTTTGACTAGACACCACGGCAATGTCAGATGCAGCACTAATTGAAAAGTTAATTATCTTTTCTAAGCCATCAGCTGTCATTTGGGCAGATCAGATTCTAGCACAGCCTCCTGGGACCAACTTTATTTTCTTCTTAATGGCTCGGGGCCTTCTATTTAGCTGTGTGGGAACATTTGGTCATTGAAAGTACAATTTATACAGCATTGTTTAATTAAAGTCAAATTAAGAGAACTGTATGCAGAATTTAATTTCTTGTATAAATGATTGTCTAAAAAACTGGGTGCAAGTTAGATCATCAAACTTTTCATTATCTTTCCCATCTCTCGAGGTGCCTATGTTGTTTTGCTGATGCCTCTCTGCATCTTGTTGACGGCTCCCGAAACATAAATGAGAGGAAATCACCCACAATGCACTGCATATCTCTTCAATGAATTCATCTTTTTGCTATACCTTTTCCAAAACATGGAGTGAAATAGGTTGTGAGAACTTGTTTATCTAATTTCCTTGTCAAAAATGTCACCCTGAATTGTATCACTACAAAGGAGGTTTAATTCTAGAGAAGATAACTGTCACTAAAGGGTTGAAATCAATGGCTATTTGAAATTCCAGAAGATTTAGGTTTACAATCCATTTAAGTAAGTAAGGATTAAGCCATCATGATTACAAGGGTACAACAAAGTGCATTCTGCCAAAGTTTGAGTGTGGCTTAGACCCAAAACTGCATTATTGAAATCTCATTACAGAGCATTGTGCATTGTGTACAATATAAACTCACAGACTATTTCCTCCTGTTCTTATGGTTCACATCCTGACTTTAGAAAGGCCTTGCGTTGGTGCTGAAGTAAAAGACAAATATTCCATCCCAAATGTTGTCTTGAGACAAATGCTTTTGTGTACCACATCGCTTTCCGTAGTCACATTCCTTCTGAGGGTCAGCATCAGTGTAATTGATTCTGCTTCATCTTATTCCATTTGTTATTAGGGCCACATCGCTCTCCATGGGAACGCCTAATTGGTCTTCCCAGGTGGCCACTTGGAGAAACAGACAGAGGCAGTCTAACAGTCACTCGCCGTGTCCAGTGGGACAGCAGCTGATAAAAAATGTACTTCATCTTGCAACTATAGGATTCTGCCTGTGTTGCGCTCATATTAAGGTATCTCGCTCAAATTAATTATGTTTTTTGTTTGTTTTGAGATTTGCATTTGTGTCAATCAAGTAAATGTATTCTGTGTAACTTCCAGCACACGTTTACTGTGAACACTGAGGCTGTACCCACTTTAAATTGCAGTTTTAACAGTTACCAAGTAGGCTACTGTGGCTATTTGATCATAATGTAGGCCTACCAGAGTGGCCTAACATCAAAACAATGGAGAAAATGCATCTCATAATAACATGGAAACAGCTGTTCTATCAATCAGCCTACAGTAGCAGCCAATGTGTGGTGTTCAATGTAGTTCTACATTCCATGAGACTTTTGAAAAAGAACATGCAGGGCTTGACATGAACATGTTTATCCACTTGTCCTTCAGACAAGGAGGTGACTGAAAGTGTTGTTTGATGCAAGAAACCACTTTACAAAATAAAATGCATGTTATTCCCATACCATTACGACAGAGAATCAGACAAATTATGCTAGCTACCCCCTGCCTGTTGGCTACTTAGCTTATTCAAGCATTCCTCAAAATACAACACTGCCCTTTTATGATGTAAAATCTCTTTACCTGACTCACTTTTCAAAGTGTTGTGCTCCTGTAGGAAGCAATCACTCCCCTATTGCTGACTACAAATGATCTATAAGTGGGACAGTAACTCACTAACTAGCAAAGGATATTAACAAAATAATGTAGGTCTAATGCAGCTCTAATTGGTTATACCTAGTACGGGCTGAGTCAGGCTGAGTTGTTTAATAGAATCCTACTCCAATGTGTTCTACCTACAACAAAATCTCTTGCATCGTTTTGCATGCTGAGTCTTGCATAGTTCGTTTCATTTCGATATGTTGCTTTTCAAGTGGATAATATCGAGTTGATTCGATCACAATTGCCACAGTAAAGGGAGGCTTGTATTTCTTCTGCTTTCTTCTACAAGCCAGTCCCAGTTTCGAGGGTCATTGGAACCATGTTCAATGTCTTCATAAGGGCAACATTTTTTGTAGAACAACTTAGTTTGTACGTACACACTGCACTAGTGTGCAATTTGAGGAGATTGATGCCTTACTTTGTAAGGTAGACGGGTTGTGACGATATGTGTACATTTATCATTTGCTACGTGTAGGCCTATGGAACACAGTGACATTTTCAGAAGGTCAGAGAGAGCAGCTTGCAAAACATTTTCTAATATAACAGCTGTAACTGTTTTAAAATCTCCATTGGCATCATGGTGAAATCCCTGATGGGTTTTCTTTCTCTCCCTGACGGGTTTTCTTTCTCTCCAACAACTGAGTTTGGAGGGACACCTGTATCTTTGTAGTGACTGGGTGTATTGATACACCATCCAAAGTGTAATTAATAACTTCACAATGCTCAAAGGGATATTCAGACATTTTTACATTTGTACACATCTACCAATTAGTGCCCTTCTTTGCGAGGCATTGAAAAACCTCCCTGATCTTCACTACTCAACTGAGGAACCTTACAGACAATTGTATGTGTAGGGTACAGAGATGTCATTCAAAAATAAAGTTAACCACTATCATTGAACACGGAAGGAGTCCATGCAACTTATTATAGGATTTGTTATGCACATATTTACTCCTGAACTTATTTAGGCTTGCCATAACAACGTGTTTAAATACTTATTTGCTCAAGACAATTCAGATTTACATTTTTTTATTCATTTTAAACATTTTCTACAAACAAAATTCCACTTTGACATTATGGGGTATAAGTAATAAGTTAACGTTAAATGGGGCCTTCCTCAGCTGGAGCAAAAAAATAGGATACTAAGTTCTCATAATGACTTACTCTTTTTACAGAGAGTAGGCTACTGAGACGGACAGTGATGTGGCGCTCAGTGGTGAGGCTGAAGCAGGCTGCAATCACTGTGGTGTAATAAAAAACAGAGACTGCGTCCAAGATGCCCAATTGTTGTTTTCAAGGTAATCTACTCACGTTCTCATACGCCAATTCATGGACCATGTATATCTGGGTTGACCAACACCACATGAGCCCTAGCAATCAGTGAGCACAGGGAGCAGCGCGGGCAGGACCGAAGTCATCACGTCATCCAAAAACCTGGCAGACGTTGGATGAATATAACATTTGAATATCTTCGACTGTGAGTTATGAAGAAAAAAAATAGGCCTCAGCGACTATTATTTGAATAATTAAATGGATGTTTTGTGGACAGAGGTGATGACTAAAGTTTCTATATTATCAATTTTCAAATCTGACTTCTCTATGTAGCCGTCTGTGGAAATTGTCTTTCTGGGCCGGGCGTCATTTCAACTGCAGTACTGAAGCAAAATTATAGGAGCAATCGAAACCGTGCTTCTAGACCGGAAACACTGGGTCCTTGGCTGCAAAGCATGCAGGAGGAAGCAGAGGAGACATAGATGGAAGAAGCAAGCAGAGACAGAGACAGAGGCTAGTACAGTGGTTCCCAAACGTAGGGTTGAGGCCCCATGCGGGGCCCCTAAGAAAATCTGTTCTAATCTTATCAAACAAGTCTTGAACAACAAAAAGACATGTTTCAATATGCTATCTTCCCTGTAGGCCAATATTGAAATTGCAATCAAACAATACAGTTCTAAAAATGTCATACGTTTTCATTTATATCGGTGGTTGTTCATCTTACCTCGATCACCCACTGGAGTTCATAGTTAACCCATTACCCACCTTTTTATTTACCACTACATCACTGATATTAATATATTAATACAGAATCATAAGTAATATTCTAATACATCATGTGAATGTGAGAACACGATTATCTGTGTGCTCTGTTGATGTCTGTTTGTGTGTCGTTTTATTAGAACCTCCCCCCCCCCCCTTTTAAGACCTCACTAAAACTCAATCCCTGCTTACAGTCCTATTTGCCATGATTACATGCCACTTCCCTCAACTTCAATGTTGCCCAGGTAGCTACTGTTTGTCTGTCTGGTGCGTCATGGAACATTGTTCTCTTAGCTCTTTATCTGCTTCCTGTCACAATTGTCACAAAAATTTCCTCCGTAGCTAACTTACAATTTAAACATACACAATCAGTTCTCACTCCTCAAATATGTCATTACCTCTGCAAACGAATCTGAGTGCAGTTGCTTGGTATCCATTTAACCTATCAGTCATGATCGTGCTACATAACTGGGGTTTTTCAAGTCTGGGTTAGGCTCTATTCATATAATCTCACAGATTATTGATTATGGCCAATTTTACGGTAAATAGATTAATAATATATACTATCCAAATGTCAAAAGGAACTCTGAAAATGACGCCCCACCAATTACAGTTCCTATGGTATGACTCAACATATGAATTGAACAAATACTTTGAACTTTCCCATGCTTTGTTGTGGCAGTAATTCTTTTCAGAACGCCCTCAATTTACCTGAAGTAATTCAACACAATTTTCCCAGTACTTTGCTAGACCACAAAGAAGTCAAGGTACAAAGACAAGTGAACTGAGAGAAACAGGGCCCCAAACGTCTCTGTTTTATCCTCACATACCATTCTGTGTAAGGTAGCATGGGTTTATTCCATGAAATCACACCAAACAACGTAAAATAAGAAGAGATAGTGACAGAGATTTGTACTTTAGGAAGTTGTTTTGGAAATAAAAACTATGTACGTGAGATAGAGGTCTCAACAGTAACATGGTCATGTGAAAGGTTTTCAGTAGTATCTTTCTTCCCAACAATAAATATTGATTTGAAAATGAACGTACACATGTTTGGAGGATACAAGAAGAGCAAATTTTATTAAAATGCATCTGAGTTTAAAATGAGTTTAAAATGATGATATCTGAATGCAGAAATCACTGTGGATCTCCATTGCCCAGCTTTAGCATCTCAGGGTTAAATCGTATTATCTGTTGTGATTAAGGAGTGTGTAAACGATACCTGATCTACCACTGAGACAGCCATGGGTGTCAATAGGGCTAATTAGCTCATTACACTGCTATTTAACTGTGCCATAATCATTCCATGTCATCACTTAAGCCTTGGTAGAGCATTGGGGCTTTGAGGGCTGAATACCCTGCAACCCCTGAAATGATCTGAAATATGGAATACTTTAGTTTGAGTGACTGGTTGAAACGTTTGTTTGTATAGCTTTTATGGACTTATCTTTTTCCTTTCAGCGCCCTTCTCCAGCAACACACCCTCACAAAGAAAATCACCCCCCCAAAAGTTATATGTGATGCTCATGGCTTTCTCTGTGAGTCTGTGGATGTTAAGGGCCACTTCTATACTCAGAATTCCCCTCTCTATGGACTGATAGCACACATTTAGGCAAAACAGACACAGAAACATTCGGCAGAAAAGTTTCAGTGCAGTCACATTGATGTATTTATCAAACCTTTTTACTCCCCTCTCTTTTTGTAAACCTGCCACTTGTATAATTCCATTGATTCAATTCACCATGTTATCTTCTCATATCCCACATATTCCATAGGACAGACATGCCTTCACTGACAGTCTCTAGTTGAGGAGAAGGGGGATGACTTCAGGGCCCGAGTGCTGGCATGGTGTTGACCGTGCCTCTGCTCTCTGTGAAAGGAATGTGTTTGGTGTGGCATCAGCTCACTGCTGGCATCTAGGAGATGGGCTGCCAGTCCCGCATCATATGCCACCATCACACGCACACACGCACACACACACACACACACACACACACACACACACACACACACACACACACACACACACACACACACACACACACACACACACACACACACACACACACACACACAGACATCGACCGTCACACTCGGCTCTCACCTTGTGCAGGGTAGTGATAGGCAGAGGAGGACGATCGAGGCTCCTTATCGACGCCAATCCAGATGAACCTAAAGACACGCTCCCCAATATGCCAGTCTCACTCGCTCTGTATTTGGCCACCATTAGTCGTCTTTTAGCTTCAGCAGTCCTAAGGCTAGGGGGGCCCCACTGCCAAGGTGCTCTTGTGATTTGCTACGTCTCCCTGGGCTACAGGGCCTGTGGGCTTACTGGCCCATGGAGACTTAAGCCCCGGCCTCCCTGGGGCTCTCGACCAACTCAAGCGCTTGGCATGGGCTGAACCGCCCCACAGATCCTTCCCAGAGCAGTGGATGCAATAATATCCTTCCACCGAGGGCCATGTCAGTCACGTGTCAATTGAAAGGACGAAGGGAATGTGTTAACTGGAGCTGGCCTGCTGGAGAGAGGGAGTTCACCTGCCTTCACATCACATCCCTCTGTCATAGGGTTCCAGGCTTAAAATAGACCCATACTTAACTGTAGAATAATTGCCATTTTGGGATTGAAGTGTATAATGTACCCATGTCATTAGTGAGGCCTGGTTCAGATTATTGTGCAACTATCTTAGTTGACAGTTAAAGTCACATTACCAAGTACAATGGAAAGCAAGTGTTAGTTTTACAGTATATCAATTATGTCAATTTCACCTCTATTCTAAATGTACTCACTGAATCAGAGGGAGTTATCAGTATTGCTTTTTCTTCATTGTCTGTCTTATTGCTGTAGCAAAAGCTTTCTCATTTGTGAGACGTATTATCCTTATAGCTAATTACTTGGAGACATATATCATTTCATAAGAACTGTCACAAGTAACAAAATAATTCAACCGAGACTGCGCCACTTCAACACGAATATATCCAAGGGGTTACAAACACATTGAGAGATTACTGTCATTTTTTATTTAGACATGTTGTTATTTTAATTCTCTCCGACTGCTTTGCCTTGATGGTTTTGATTAATATCTCTAGGAAGTGTTTGTGAGTAAGACGTATACCGCGATTCATCTGCAAAATAATCCAATCATTACCAGCTAATGACAGGGGGGTGAAAAATGACGCGTCTACCCGGGTACTCCCCAGCATGCGCGATGGCCCAATAGACATGGTGGATGTGGGCCCCACCTGTCACAGCATTGCAGTAATTGCATTATGGGTCCTCTCGCTCTCTCCTCTTCTCGCTGTCTCCCTCCATCCTTTGCAGTTCAGCTGCACAGACAATACTGGTCTTAATGAAGCCGTCTGACGAGGTGGCAATTACAGACTTCTGTCGCCATCACCGGGGGCAACCAGGAGCTGGGGGAGGGGCGTGCTGATGCCCTGAGGGCCCTCCACACCCCCTGGTTGGGTTTAATAGGAGGGAGGAGGGAGGCTAAGCTGCTGTCAGAAGCAACTTGGGGCACAGAAGGATGAAGGGTTACTGTATGGGTAAACTAGAACAAGATAGTGTTAATGTGGAGATGGTGGGACTGAGGAACTCAGCAGGGCCTAGTGCAATGATGTAGCAATATGATTAGCTTGAAACTCCTGTGTAAAACCTTCATCTTTGTCTGTTGACTTAACGATCATGTGAATACAGTGCTTTCAGAAGGTTTTGATACCCCTTGAATTATTACACATTTTGTTGTGTTACAGCCTGAATTTAAAATGTATTAAATTGTTGTTGTTTTTTCTCTCACCCATCTACACACAATACCCCACAATGATAAAGTGAAAACACGCTTTTAGAACTGTTTGTAAATGTATTGAAGATTAAATACAGAAATATCTTGTATATACAGAAATATATTATATTGTAGAAGCACCTTTGGCAGGGATTACAGCTGTGAGTCTTTCTGGGTAAGTCCCTAAGAGGTTTCCATACCTGGATTGTGTAGCATTTGCCTATTATTATTTTCTTAATTCCATAAACTCTGTCAAATTGGTTGTTGATCGTTGCTAGACAAACATTTTTAGGTCTCGCCATAGATTTTCAAGTAGATTTAACTCAAAAATCTAACTCGGCCACTCAAGAACATTCAATGTCTTGGTGGTAAGCAACTCCAGTGTAGACCTGGCCTGGGACTTTAGGTTATTGTCCTGCTGAAAGGAGACATTTTCCTCTAGGATTTTGCCCATGCTTAGCTCCATTACGTTTCTTTTTTTTATCCTGAAAAACTCCCCAGTCCTTAATGATTACAAGCATATCCATAACATGAGGCAGCCACCACTATGCTTGCAAATATTTAGAGTGGTATTCAGTAATGTGTTGTATTGGATTTGCCGCAAACACTTTTTATTCAGGACAGAAAGTAATACTGCTTTGCCACATTTTTTGCAGTATTACTTTAGTACCTTGTTGCAAACCAGGATGCATGTTTTGGAATATTTGTATTTTGTACAGGCTACCTTCTTTTCAATCTGTCAATTATGTTAGTATTGTGGAGTAACTACGACGTTGTTGATCCATCCTCAGTTTTCTCCTATCACAGCCATTCAACTCTGTAACTGTTTTAAAGTCACCATTGGCCAAACGGTGAAATCCCTGAGGGGTTTCCTTCCTCTCCGGCAACTGAGTCAGGAAAGACACCTGTATCTGTGTAGTGACTGGGTGTATTGATAGACCATCCAAAGTGTAATTAATTACTTCACCATTCTCAAAGGGATATTCAATGTCTGCCTTTTGTATTTGTTTTGAGGTAGTCATTCAAAAATAATGTTAAACACTATTACTGCACACAGAGTGAGTCCATGCAACTTATTATGTGACTTGTAAAGCAAAGTTTTACTCCTGAACTTCTTTAGGCTTGCCACAATAAAGGGTTTGAATAATTATTGACTTAAGACATTTCAACTTTTTATTTTTAAATCAATTGTAACATTACGGGGGTATTGTGTGTTGGCCAGTGACCCAAAAATCCAAATTG
Source organism: Oncorhynchus masou masou (assembly GCF_036934945.1). Classification (NCBI taxonomy): domain Eukaryota; kingdom Metazoa; phylum Chordata; class Actinopteri; order Salmoniformes; family Salmonidae; genus Oncorhynchus; species Oncorhynchus masou. Next base: position 20,558,915 of record NC_088241.1, on the reverse strand, counting down.
AATCAATTTTGAATTCAAAAGGAGTGAAAACGGGGGTAGGGTGTAAATACTTTCTGAAGGCTCTGTAAATACTATGTTATGGATCATTTATTACTGCTTTGGCATTTCATGTTTCATGTTCTGTATGATTCTAGAGGACAACAGTTTGGCATAATGTATAATAAGGCAAAGTATGGACGCGAAGAAATGACCTGCCACATATCGCACAAGCCTTACGTCAACATGCAGCGACATTTAAAGGTTTTACACAGGAGTTTTACACTGCTGAAAGTTGCATCATTGCAATGGGCAAAGTATGGAAGCAAAGATATAGCTAAGAAAGAATGGATGCCAAGAAATAAATTCAAATCAGTGAACTCTCCTTATATGTCAACAAGTGAATGTCTACTCTCCATAAGGTTGTTAAATTGTTTAACACGGATGCAATTTTTTCTCTCAATTATTTATCTTCTTGGACAAATGTTAATTGAATCAGGTCGTAAATGCTAGGCTGAAGTGTTTTGATGGCGTTAATGAAGCTGACACTTGCGACACACTCATTCACTCCTCCTCTCCCCCCGTCACACTACCCCACCCCTGATTGGCCTCAGGTGTGCCCTGACGCTTACAGATGTTGCCATGGTTACATCATGTATTCCACTCCTATATAATTATGTGGAATAACTTGACGTGGCTCCTCAACATAACAAAATAGTGCAAATATATCTCTCAGTACAGTACATTCCACTCGCCTCCCATCTCTACCCACACAGACGTCTTACTCTTCTCTCAAACTATTTGAGCAAAGTGACATGATCCATGGAGTGTAGGCTACATTATATTTAGTCATATGTGACTTCACTTAATTGATGCTCTTACTGTCTCACATATTGACAAAATAAAAAGAATGACATTAATGAAAGTAACTCTTGGTAATGGCGTAAGTAAACTATTGGAAGAAATATCGGCGACCTCATTAGTTTGAATAGCGAGTCACCCAATAACATATGAGGGCATATTACCTCACGCCCTGTCAAAAGTCAAAGTCCTCATTTTGGTCTGAGAAGAGAAGACTATTGTAAGAAAAAATCCAATGCCCTGGATATTTTGAGTTCAGCTGGCCCTTTAGTAATGAGTTCATTGTTAAACGACTTCAACCACCATATCCTGAGATACAGGGGCAGAGAAAGTTCAAATTGGAACTCAGTGTGCTCCCCTGTTACTTTTTGGAACTCTGTTAATTTGCAGAGCTACTTCTGACATATTCAATATACTGTATGCCACTGTACTGCTAATGCGCTGTACTTTACCGCTACTGTACCAATACTACTACTGTACTGTAATTCTTTATTTTTTTTTACAGTAAGTAACACAGTCCAGTATGTGTTGGTAATTGGGAGTCATTTGAATTGAGTGATGACTCATTTCCCCTCAATAGCTTTAAAGGGCAAGGGAAATTAGGTCACATGTTCAAGCAAAACTACTGGCCATAGGCTTAAAGTACCTCACACTCAATGACTAACTCATACCCAACACCCCATAAATCTGAAAAAAATAATGTTTTTAGGCCATATCGCCCAGCCCTACCTGAAGGCACCACAGACTCGGGGCTCCTTAAAAAAGGGCCTGAAGAACTTGTTCTTTAAGAAGGCTTTCAATTGATCGCTGTGCTCTTTGGTGTCCTTGTCTACTCATACTCTACTCAGTGACTCACTCATACGCAATGACTCACTCACACACTCAGTGACTCACTCACACTCTCAACAACTCAATCACACTCAGTGACTCACTCACACTCAATGACTCACTCACTCACTCACTCAATGACTTACTCACAATGACTCACTCACAATCTCAATGACTCACTCACACTCAATGTCTCACTCACACAATGACTCACTCACATTCAATGACTCACTCACTCATTGACTCACTCACACTCTCAATGACTCACTCACACTCTCAATGACTCACTCACACTCTCAATAACTCACTCATACTCAATGACTCACTCACACTCTCAATAACTCACGCATACTCAATGACACTCACACTCTCAATGACTCACTCACACTCTCAATGACTCACTCACACTCTCAATGACTCACTCACACTCAATGACTCACTCACACTCAATGTCTCACTCACTCACTCAATGAATCACGCACACTCTCAATGACTCACTCACACTCTCAATGACTCACTCACACTCAATGACTCACTCACACTCAATGTCTCACTCACTCACTCAATGAATCACGCACACTCTCAATGACTCACTCACACTCTCAATGACTCACTTACACTCAATGAGTCACTCACACTCAATGACTCACTCACACTCTCAATGACTCACTCACACTCAATGACTCACTCACACTCAATGTCTCACTCACTCACTCACTCAAATGAATCACGCACACTCTCAATGACTCACTCACACTCTCAATGACTCACTCACACTCTCAATGACTCACTTACACTCAATGAGTCACTCACACACTCAATGGCTCCAACCAAATCAAAATGATGATATAGAGAGAAATTATCCTTTGGTGTTCATCAGTCATTGATTGTCAGCATCCTTTGGTCCCACCCAACATATGTTTGAAGCAATATATGTAATTTTCCAGTCACAAGCTTTCTAGTTTACAATACGAGCATTGCTTGCTCAATCAACCCATATTCATCATTGGTTTTACAAAATCTGAAAAACTTCAGATATAGTAGGGTACATCCCAAGCATTTATTTCACAAGTAGACACATTATCCACGCACAAGCTCTCAAGCTCAGCGAAGAGCGTATTACCGTGTAATAGGTAGACCTACCATTACTAATGTCTAGCCAGGGGATGTGGCAACACTACTCCTCTCATGGCCGCTTCCTTATCAACGATTCAGTCGTCTGAGTTTGGATATGTCTAATTACATTAGTTTAATTAAGCACGGCTAATAGACTCTCCTGGAAGATATGATGTCTTGCTGTGACTGGAGCGCCGTGCTGAGATGTATGTCAAACACACAGACATGGGCATTGTGGGGACTTCAAATGCTTTGTATTGGCAGGCATGTCAGACCAGGCAGCTCGGAGTGGAGGGCTGCGGATTAGATAAGGTTCAACTACTGGGAGAGTTAATCAACGGAACTTACTGTATTTGTCTATGGAATGTTTCAGCATACTGTAAACTCTGCTTGTAGCCTACCAATAACTAAGTTTTGACATGTAAATGTAATTTGCTTGTGTGATTGTAAAAACTGAAAGATCATTTTTTTTCTCATCTTTCACTTACAGGAAGCATAAAGGTGACAGGAAGTATGGATTTAGCCTCGGAAGCCCAGGCTTCAACTAGACGAGGTTTGTAAGGATGGTCTCACAAGACTAATTTGAATGACAAGGGTATGAAATGCACTGTTGAATGTTCTGTTATAGCGACACCTCACTGACTGAGTGTGTAGCCATACACTTGGGGCGGTAGTTAGCCCAAAGGCTACGGAGATGGACCTGTGGCCAAAAGGTGACAGGTATGAATCCCAGGCCAGGCGTAGGAAAAACACTCAGAATTGATCTGGAAACTGCAGGGCTGCTGGGTTCACATCCTCAAGACATTCCCCTACCGTTGGTCCCATTACCCCACAACACGCTCTCCATCCAGGCGCGCTGCACTGCAGCTTGACCCTCTGCTCATCTCACCTGTATGCGTGATGTCAGGGGGGTTTAGAACAGAGCGGAAGACACATTTATGTTGTTCGCTGTAACAAATGGACAATAAATAAATACATTTGATACACTTTACTGACATTTAGCAGCCATTAACAACCAGTGGGCAAACAGACGTGATAAATACTTTTACTGAGAACCTGACTGACTGACACACCATTAGCGCAGTAGGCATATTAGGCATGTGCAGTTTGGATAGGGCCTCTGTGGGTCAGCTTATTGTTCTGCTTGGTTCTCCACTTCAAAGTCCTCCCTGACGGAGCACAGCAGCATCTTGAGGGAGCAGATGAATGAGGATTAATAGCGTTTCATCTGGGCTGTGAGCATGTTTAGCACAGCAGAACACATCTAGTTAGACACGAAGATCCCATCGCCACATACAGAATTGGGGAGAGGTAGAGGCTACAGTGGAGGGAGGGTAGGGAGGGATTGAGCTCAAATTCCCTATTTGATTTCTAACGGGTGAAAATAGAGACAATATGCCTTGTGAAATGGTGAAATGATCAGAAAACAACATGAAATTCTGGAAAACACAAGTAGATGACAAGTGCTAGTTTGGATTCCTCAGGAATTCTTGTTAAGCATAAAAGGTGATGAGAAGTTAATTATGAAAGAGAGTAACTCCAGCGAGCAGTGAACAGTAACCACAAAATCAAAACAATAAAACACATTCCAGATTTAGATGAGACGTCTGACTCGTGGCTCAAGGCATCTTTTTTAGACAAATTACATTCAGTAGAAAATAGTCTGTAATTAAAAATAGACCCACTTGATGGAAATGCAATGATGTCTTGCCATTAAGTTGGTCGGAAACATGAATTCTGGAGTGTTGAACCCTTGTAATCTTCAAAGTACTCTTTACTGTCTTCAGAAAAACACAGACAATTCAAATGTTTTGTGGACCCAGCCCATGGTGTTGCTTGATCATGGTTTGTGTAAACTTCACTTCTCACATCTCAGTTCTTTTAACGATATTCCTAGCAAGAGAGGTCTCCATGTTACTACAGCTCAGTGTAGAATAGTCGACAATATGCATTATCACTGCTATTTGAAATATCCATAATACTTCTCCAATACTCACAACTATCAAAGTGTAATGTCTCAATAAAGATAGTTATTATACAGTTATTCCAGTTTTAAACAGATTGCCATTAAATTGAGCAGTTTTGTAAAGTTTTTAATGTGTGGTTGTTGGTCAATGAGATGAAAAGCAAAACAATTTTATAAAATGTCCCCAAACTGACTGATGGGTAAGAAATCAGGATTATGGGAGAAAGGGTCATCACTTTTCTGTTTCTGTCCTCTTGAGTTCTGCCATCTGTCTGATGCAAACGTCATAGTAGTCCCCCTTGTGGCCTAAGTGGGAAAAACATACCAGTGCTTGAGCAACTAATCAGGTGGAGGGAAAGTCTACATTTGAGTAAATACATAAATGGTTTGTTATCCATATCTTTGAAAACTATTTAGGCAAAATGCAAACTTAAACATAAAATAACAGTAAAAAACGTCATTTCCGAGTCCTTTTAACTGTAACTTTGGAAGCCACTTCATTCTCCCATGAGAGTGCAGTAAATTAATCATTCAGAGAAACTGAGTTTTTTTTAATGTAGATTTCAGATATAACTCATTATGAAACCAAAAAGGTTTTTGTGGATTCCCAAACCCACAACAAATACACCTTTCTGAGAAGATTTATTCCTGTGCCTTACAATAAACCTGCATCCATATAGAACCATTTTAAAATAGTTAACGTTACACTCTTCTTACTTGTTACAAAGTAGTAGGCCTACCGGTAAAGTAATTGTTATGCTACAACTCCTGTGATTTTAGTTTAGTTCTTTATGGCCTCATTTCAGCACAACTGCAACTACTGGTACCTCTGTGTGCACGTTAAAATAATCAATCAAAGATCAAATCGTCAATCACTTAGTCCAGACAACGTATTCTACACGCACGCACGCACGCACACACACCTAAGAGAGAGAGAGAAAATGATGTAACAACAAAAGCCCACTATCATATAGGATTAAAAAACAGAGTCCTCATTAGATCATACTTGACGTTCCTTCTGCCTTATTCCAAAAATGTAGTAGATAACACATTCTGAGGAAAAGTCAATTACACAATTAAATGACCATGACCTCTTGCCCATAGGCTACATAGTTTGGTCATGTAATACAACCACTCTGTTCGTTTGAATGTTTACACATGCATTCCCTGTGCAGTGCATGGCCATCATTGACTAGTCTTTTGGTCACTCATTTTTAAGTCACATTATGAAACATATCAAAGCTACCTACATTTATTTACCTATACTTTACAAAGCATTACGCACGTTTTCACATTGGCAAAATGTTTTCAACCCACTGCATTTATATTTTCAACGCATCAAATGTATACAGATGAACCTACAGGATTTAGCAAATACCTATTTAAATTGTTTTAGTAGAAATTTGAGAAAACCTCTCATATAGACTGCTATTAACTTTTAGCAAATTAAATACATGTAAATGTTCTCCTCTCCTTCCAACCGCGTTTTGTTAAATTGTTAACACATTTTCAAACAGGCATAATAACCTAATTGAGTATAATTATATAGAAAATCTAATTCAGTATTTTTTTAAAGCTTTGGTCTAATAAAGCCTTATTGGTGGCACTCTTATCGACCACAAGACGATTTTCAATTCGATTGTGCCATTACAGTAGCCACAAATGCGCAAATGTCGGCTACTGTATTAACTATGGCTGAAGCAACAGCTTGCAGTCTTAAGTGATTTAAATGGTAGGTATGGAATGCCAAAGGCATTTTTCTTACGTAGAAAGTAGGCTATATTATTTATGTATTATTATTGTTATTTTTTACAATTTATTCATTGTAAATGTAATTATTGTTATTTTTTAAATATGTGTGTGTGTATCTTTTCAATGCAAAAGCCGTTCAACAAGTTTGTCTCGTATAGCAGTTTTTATTCTCTTTTCAACTGACATTGATGGAAATGAAACAATGAAGTGGTTATTTTTTTATCGCTTGTTTGGTTAACCATGGATGAAATGTTAGGCTATGATATCCGGTACTGTAATTGATTTGATACTTAATGTTGTGCTCTGAGACCAGGTTTAGATACCAACACTACAAACCATTGCCTAGGAAGCCTATATTGTTCTATATTATCCGGCAGGACCAATTTGAGAGTTTGGACAATATAATGATCTGTTTTGCCATGCACCATTGTTAAAAAGAGGCTATGCGCACCCTCAAACAAATGTATCTTATGAACACGCAATGTTTTATATTATCGGTCGTTTTTCTTGACACCCAAACATGTGGCGTGTAGATATGAAAATGAATGAGTGTGAACGCTCTCCTGGCAGTCGGCTCCTATATGCTATTCTCGAGTCGAGCTCCCTGGAGACCCTGGAGAGCGCGCCGGGAGAAGAGCGTTGTAAAAACTAAAGTGGGGCACGAGACAAGCTGCGCCACAGCTGGCAAATCATCGATTTGAGCATCAGAAACGGGGAGGGGCGGTTCGTTTACCTGCCACCCTTTCAAAGAAACCCTCCTCTCATGCCGCTACTCAAATCTAGCACACTCCCGCAGCACACGTTGCTTGCGTTTGCGCTCAATTCTGGCTCTCCGAAGTTCAGCATTGCGCAGTCTTCGCGAGTGCAGTTTTGACATCTCGTGTGTCTTTCTCAACCGGAATTGTCCGAGCAGTTTTGGATCCGTCAAGGTGGAGCAGACTCTATTAGAATTCTGAACTTTTTGATGGAAAACAAGAGGCTTCACGGTAACTGCTAACTTTGAAGGTATTGTTACATTTTCTCCTGAATTCATTTTTTCTCTTTCAATTCAACAGAACCTGCTTATTTTTGCTATTTGCTATTTTGTAAGCGACCGACAGACTGGAATGTCCACCTATTTAAAAAATGTAGGTGTGATCCTTGAATGAAGTAGTCTTTGACAGTAAGCATTTAGGTCAGTTGACCAACAGTTTTCAGACTCTTCTCGATAACCGACTGAAGGCCAAAATGCATCTAAATATTGGCACATTTATGTCATCTATTTAGAGAAGACAATCTATACGTTCTGAGTGCATGATTTAATGATAAGCTATAGATGAAATACTATAATAGGCTATAATATGTAAATGTCTATACTTTTGTGTCGCGTTTAGTTCCGTTGTAAATAATAACTCGGCATATTCCAAGCTTAATAGGCACTCTTGAAGGAGGTTAAACCGATTAATGTATATTGCGCATCTTGAGGGAACGCAACGACTCTGTGCTTCCTTATCTTTTCAGTTCCGTGACGTAGCCTAGGCTACCTGCAAACTTGGCTAGAAAAATGCATTACCTGACTTGGAATAACCACAATAGAAAAACATTAGCCACCTTTATTGTTATACAACTGTATATAGGCATCGATAACAGTGTCTTTGACAAAAGTTTTTTTTTTCGCGGCAGTTGTTTTACATACTGTTAGATGAATTACATACTTTCAGAACGTGACAGTTTGTATCACGTGTTAATAACAAGTAGGCTAAGTAGTCTATTAGCCTATACCAACAGGCCATGATAGCCCCCCCCCCCCCATTTTTAATTTGCCAATGGGTGTTTTATGAAGTCAAGTGATAATCGTTCAAATGTATGCTTATGCTCTTATGCTTATTTTAAGACAGAACTCACACACTCCAACTAATTCATATAGTTCTCCAGATAATTTTACATTTTCCAGGATTCAAACAATAGGTGATCTTTAATAGTCAGAGAACATAGTTATTATACCGTACTACTTATATATCTAACGCTGCACTTCATGAATAATTGCTTTACAATAGCTTCATAATCAAATGCCTTGTAGCCTAATGGAACTCAAATAGTAAATGAAGCAATAAAGTGGATTGCGGACATAATGAATATCCTCTTTTGCAGTGGTTGCATTGACAACATGTATTGCAACTGATAGTGAGCATATTGGGTAAAAGTAGTAACGATGGCCTTGATTTTTTGTTTAATTGAGGTTTTTGTAATTGTGCTGATACAGTGTTTTTAGAAAGATCCAGATGAGTGTGTGTGTAAGGGCATGTTATGGGAAGTTGTAGTGTCCCATTGTGAGATTGTGTGGGCATAGGTGTGTTGTGGTTTTGTTCAGGTTCACGACAGACAGTCTCTTTCACATATCTCAGTACGACTTGGATTCTTGACGTGCCATAATCACTAGCATTGCTGCTGACTTAGATGAATCTGATCTGATTCACTGATCACCGATAGGTAAACAAGCTGTCTATTGTCTCAGCCCTGAAAAATGTCACGGTATCTTTATTTCAGCTAATATTAATAAATAATTCATTATGGAAAATATGCATTTATTAAAACAATTATTCCACAGGGACATCAGGTAAAAACAGCATCATATGGAGAATTCCATTTACCATATTTACGTTTTAAGTAATCTTATAGTTAAGTTTTAAGTATTCTTTTACAGGAGGTAAAGTTTGTATGTCTAATATTTCTAACTAGCCTAATAAGCCTATGTAATATGTTATAGAAGAAGTTGATTCGACAAATCTAGAGTGTAAACATTTTTCTTTCCACTGCTGACTGTATGCTGAGAGTGTGATAGTCCTGTATGCTGAGAGTGTGATAGTCCTGTATACTGGGAGCGTGATAGTCCTGTATCTGAGAGTGTGATAGTCCTGTATGCTGAGAGTGTGATAGTCCTGTATGCTGAGAGTGTGATAGTCCTGTATGCTGAGGTGTGATAGTCCTGTATGCTGAGAGTGTGATAGTCCTGTATGCTGAGAGTGTGATAGTCCTGTATGCTGAGAGTGTGATAGTCCTGTATACTGAGAGTGTGATAGTCCTGTATGCTGAGAGTGTGATAGTCCTGTATGCTGAGAGTGTGATAGTCCTGTATGCTGAGAGTGTGTTAGTCCTGTATGCTTAGAGTCTGATAGTCCTGTATGCTGAGAGTGTGATAGTCGTGTATGCTGAGAGTGTGATAGTCCTGTATGCTGATGTGATAGTCCTGTATGCTGAGAGTGTGATAGTCCTGTATGCTGAGAGTGTGATAGTCCTGTATGCTGAGAGTGTGATAGTCCTGTATGCTGAGAGTGTGATAGTCCTGTATGCTGAGAGTGTGATAGTCCTGTATGCTGAGAGTCTGATAGTCCTGTATGCTGAGAGTGTGATAGTCCTGTATGCTGAGAGTGTGATAGTCCTGTATGCTGAGAGTGTGATAGTCCTGTATGCTGAGAGTGTGATAGTCCTGTATGCTGAGAGTGTGATAGTCCTGTATGCTATGCTGAGCTGAGAGTGTGATAGTCCTGTATGCTGAGTGTGATGTCTGTATGCTGAGTGTGATAGTCCTGTATGCTGAGAGTGTGATAGTCCTGTATGCTGAGAGTGTGATAGTCCTGTATGCTGAGAGTGTGATAGTCCTGTATGCTGAGAGTGTGATAGTCCTGCTGATGCTGTCCTGTATGCTGAGAGTGTGATAGTCCTGTAGCTGTGATAGTCCTGTATGCTGAGTCCTGTATGCTGAGAGTGTGATAGTCCTGTATGCTGAGAGTGTGATAGTCCTGTATGCTGAGAGTGTGATAGTCCTGTATGCTGAGAGTGTGATAGTCCTGTATGCTGAGAGTGTGATAGTCCTGTATGCTGAGTGTGATAGTTCTGTATGCTGAGAGTGTGATAGTCCTGTATGCTGAGAGTGTGATAGTCCTGTATGCTGAGAGTGTGATAGTCCTGTATGCTGAGAGTGTGATAGTCCTGTATGCTGAGAGTGTGATAGTCCTGTATGCTGAGAGTGTGATAGTCCTGTATGCTGAGAGTGTGATAGTCCTGTATGCTGAGAGTGATGTGATAGTCCTGTATGCTGAGAGTGTGATAGTCCTGTATGCTGAGAGTGTGATAGTCCTGATAGTCCTGTATGCTGAGAGTGTGATAGTCCTGTATGCTGAGAGTGTGATAGTCCTGTATGCTGAGAGTGTGATAGTCCTGTATGCTGAGAGTGTGATAGTCCTGTATGCTGAGAGTGTGATAGTCCTGTATGCTGAGAGTGTGATAGTCCTGTATGCTGAGAGTGTGATAGTCCTGTATGCTGAGAGTGTGATAGTCCTGTATGCTGATGTGATAGTCCTGTATGCTGAGAGTGTGATAGTCCTGTATGCTGAGATAGTCCTGTAGTCCTGTATGCTGAGAGTGTGATAGTCCTGTATGCTGAGAGTGTGATAGTCCTGTCCCATGCTGATGCTGTATGCTGAGTGTGATAGTCCTGTATGCTGAGAGTGTGATAGTCCTGTATGCTGAGAGTGTGATAGTCCTGTATGCTGAGAGTGTGATAGTCCTGTATGCTGAGAGTGTGATAGTCCTGTATGCTGAGAGTGTGATAGTCCTGTATGCTGAGAGTGTGATAGTCCTGTATGCTGAGAGTGTGATAGTCCTGTATGCTGTGTGATGTCCTGTATGCTGAGTGTGATAGTCCTGTATGCTGAGAGTGTGATAGTCCTGTATGCTGAGAGTGTGATAGTCCTGTATGCTGAGAGTGTGATAGTCCTGTATGCTGAGAGTGTGATAGTCCTGTATGCTGAGAGTGTGATAGTCCTGTATGCTGAGAGTGTGATAGTCCTGTATGCTGAGAGTGTGATAGTCCTGTATGCTGAGAGTGTGATAGTCCTGTATGCTGAGAGTCTGATAGTCCTGTATGCTGAGAGTGTGATAGTCCTGTATGCTGAGAGTGTGATAGTCCTGTATGCTGAGAGTCTGATAGTCCTGTATGCTGAGAGTGTGATAGTTCTGTATGCTGAGAGTGTGATAGTTCTGTATGCTGAGAGTCTGATAGTCATGCCATTAGTAGTGCTCATACATTTTTTAAGAGCTCAAAGTGGCACAAGCTGGAGAAAACCAGGTTATGGTTTTAATAGAGGTGATTATATCTTGTCAAATCTCTCACAGTTTGAGGAGCTGTTGTAGTTAATCTGGTCACTATTTCACAGAACAATGTCACAGCCCTTTTCCTGTTTTAGCGGCCGTGTCACTTCTTGTAAGTCCTGCTTAAGGTGAAAGACTGAACGTTGAACGTTGAGCGCTGCTGTTAGCCCTCTCAGTCTCACTTTCTACTTACTAAAACCAGTCTTAACACTTAGCTAGCCGTTGTGAAAGTGGCACACACACACACACACACACACACACACACACACACACACACACACACACACACACACACACACACACACACACACACACACACACACACACACACACACACACACACACACACACACACACACACACACACTCACACACACACAAATCTGTTACTTAACCTTATTTGACAGGAACGACACAAGTCAGATGGCAAGGACAGTGCTAACAGTCCAGATACCTAACAGGACACAGATCCAATAGTGATGCTCTGAAGAAGCCTATCATTGTGCCATAATTTCATGTTCACATACCCTTTTGCAAATTCCTTTGACATGTAATAATGACCATAAGGCGATCAATTATCAAGAAAAAAAGCAGATGAAATACAGAGACTTTTAACTGTCTGTCTTTGCCTATAGATGTTTTTGAGGTTATCAAAAGTCAGGTTATATTTGTCAAGGCACCAAAGTGAAAGTAGTGCCTTTGTTATTGACAGCTCTGTAATAGCAGGAAATCAACCGACTGTTTCAGAACTGTTAGAAACACACCTAGGGGATCTCTCCCTCTCCTCTCCACCCTTGTCATCCTGGTGGCACGTTTGCCTCACATCTCCAATAATTGCCACTTCATTTGTCAGGTCGCTCTAGCATACGGGAGCAGAAGATTCTGAGGGAGCGGAGGCTTTGCAGGCTCAGCTGAACGTTGGCTTCTGCTCTTAACATACAGTACAGAAGACAGGAGTAGGGTGTGCAACTCATAGTGCTCTTTCAGATGAGGTCCCCACAGCTGTTGAACAGCAGTTGTGGTAAGGGATGTAGGGTTGGAAGTACATAGTAATAGATACTAACGTACATAATAGGTGGCCGAGAGGAAACAACGTCTTCAGTTCATGTCCTGACCCTAAGAGACCAATTAGGCAGTACAGTACATCATAGAGGTTTCGTCTTTGCTACCTCTCCTCAAAAAACACACAATGGTGTCTCAATGACACTCAACAACACTGACATTTGAAACTGAATTATTCACTCAAGCTCCTTGCAGTGGTAGCTTGTCTTTGAAGAAGAAGAAAAAATGATGTGGATGTTAAATGGTAGAACTTCCAGACATTTGCGACTAAACGATGGCTTCAGGTTAGGGTGTAGCTAAAAGAGTTTGGGGCTTGTTCAAAATACCTCCTACGAAGATCTCTCCGCTATTAAAATTCATACAGCAAAGTACTTGGTGAGTCTAGAGTTAGGTTGTGTCTCGCTGGGCTGAGACTGATATCTAGGGTAAAACCATTAATCGTCTTTACCACCCTCGATAATTAGCAGTGTAGAAATAACAGCTCAGCAAACAGTGAAATTATACCTGTGGTAGGGAGCAGAGTAAATACCTGTTTAGCTGCCAGCAAATGCATTTATTAGACTGTCGCCAGTAAATAAGAGGCCTGTCTGGTTTTTTGATGTGTGGCTCTTTGGGGATTCCACCTCCTCTGAAATAGGTCTGTTATGATTGCTAATAGAGAACAAAGGTAACAATGAATCTGAGACTTTTTGATGACATGCTGCAACCAGTTTTGGTAAGAGATCTGTCTTAATAGGGATTGTTTGCACATTCCAGGGCTCAGTGTCAAAAATGTAAAAAGGCCTGACAATTGCAGACATACCACCCTGGATGCGCGCTTGTATGCAACTGCAGAGTTACAGCACATTTGGCCATGATCTGAGACTCCTTTAAAAGGGGGATATGTTGCCCCAGCATGTTGAAAACAATTTATTTTGGCATATGCTTTGCATACTGTTGATCCAGATTCCTTGGCTTAACGATAAAAGCTTGCATTGTTTCTGGTCCTCACAATCAGCACTGTTTGGTTGAATGGGGAGCCTGTCTTTCCACAGAGATAAATAACCAAAGTCTGTCATGTCGATTCTGTCACAGTTTGGCAAAATGACAATTCTGTAAAAAATTGAATAGCAATTGTTTGCATGCTTCACTGCACAATAACAAACACAATTTGAAATACATGTTGACTGATACCTTGAACTTTTTATAATTCAAATCACCTTATTTCAGGCCCAACATGTGTTTTGATTTCTTGAAAAAATGTGATTGTGTTTTATTTTTATGCTTGTCATTATCCGATCTGTGTAGGTTTTCCTGAATCCTTTGTTCAGATAATGCAACAAAAAAGGAACCGAGTGCTTTGGTGGAATTTGCATCCTGCTAAGATCAGGTTGTTAATACCCACCCACATACTCCGATGAAACAAATTCAACCGATACTGTATTCTCTTGTACACACAAACACAACCTCAACCATTCCCTTGTCAAATGTTTTGTACAGTGGTGGATGATGCATCCTTTGACTGCAGATTAAATGTGCAGAGGAAAATATGTAGATACAACTGCATTGACATGTTGGCACTCCTTATCCAATGCTCCCACCCAGGCCTATGGAATGGTTGGCTCAGTAGCCTTTCTGTGTACTGGGCGTAGTAAACATTTGTTTCACCTGCCCACATTCACTTAACACTCTTTAGAGTTCTCCTGCACCAACCATAGTTGTATCCTCCACAGCAGAGTATATGGCATCCTTTGCACCATCTTTAGCCTCCCTCTTCACTGTGTAGCTTAACATCAAAGTGTGGACAAAGCCATCTTCAGTGTCGCTTCCCGAAATACACAACCCTGTCTCTAGCTATTAATTGTTGATATGTTGCAATCCACGAGGCAGAAATTAGAGTTCTAATTATTCAGTCATGTGATGAGCACTGGCCCTGTAACCAGTGACAGAAAAGTCATTTCCAAGGCCCTGAAACTGATGCTAGTTAATTGTTCTGTGACTAATTCGTTTTATAATTCGATAAAAGCGAAGGGGGATAAACAAGCCGATACAGGGTCCTCTCACCAGCCTCGGGGAAACAATCATTTGTTTTCAATCATTAATAAAGATTCCTGTGGGCAGATTAAAATGAGGCCAGCTCTGGCCCTGTGTTAATCTTGGCCCGGTCGTAGTCGTGGCACCACTGTCGCTACGGCTGCTGCGGCTCGGGACAGCGTTCTTGACCTTATGATACATATAGGCCCAGACAGACACAGAGCTGAGACCAGCTCACTCTTGGATACCGAGAAACCTGTGTTTCCGTGTGTGGGGGGAGTTGTACAGTGCACACCACACATCGTACTAGTGGTGGGTGTCAGAGTTCCGCTCTGTGAGGCAAATAGTATATTTTGTATGAGCATGCGGCTTCTCAAAATCGTCACCGTCTCATTTCTGTTACTCTTTGATGCCGGCGTCTACGACTTGACGCATACTGTGAGGCCTGTTCAGAGGAAAGTGAAAAGGTCTTCCAGTAAGTGGGCGGGGACGTCGTCCGGTTCTACTTTGGACATTCACGTGATTATAAAAGAATTAAGCACTTAGGAAACTTTAAGATGTTCATTTGAATCACACTCTCTTTCTCCGATGACGACACAACACTGCCAAATCAGAATAAATAAAAAATGATTTACTTTCTTTCACTTTTAATTAAAAACCATACTGACTATGAGGGCCAAATAGAGAGCTTACAATTCGTTCAGTTTAAAGAACACTATCCATTGCTGATATGGAATATCTTTCATACTCAGGTTCACTGCTTAACGACTGAGTACTAAAAGGATATCTCAGTTTCTCACTGATGTCTTCTCAGTAATAGTTTATTTGTATATGTGGCACACCATGCAGTACTGCTGGAAATGTCCCTTCAACTAAAACAATTTGCACCGGACACTATCCTCTTCAAGTTTTCATGTGACTTTGGTAATTGGTTTGCTGTCTACACACTCTCAATTTAAACACACTTGCAAATACCTACTACTGTATAAACAATATGTCATTAGTGGAGAGGGAATTTGTGCATGCACTATAATATTGTTTTGACATCAGCACACCAATATTAATAATACACAGATTATTGAATACCTCATTGGCTTATTAGTGCCTTCTTTTTTTGTGTGCTTTCATATATCCCAGATCCTACACAGCCAGCTGAGGTCTGCACTGACAGCATTACCCCATGCTGTTAGTATTCACACATGGCTAAGATGCAGACAGACTCATTTGTATTAGATAATCCAAATAATCGTATAAATGCCCATTAAAGTAGTGAGCATGACGATATCACAACACCTACATACTGTATGTGATGACGCGTTCGGCGTCTGGGACAACAAAGAAGCCACGCCGTCCGAGTTGCTAAGCCAACATTGCTGCGTTCGCTCATGCCGCTTTCTTTTGCAGGACCTTGACATGTTAAAGAGTAGATTATAAACTGGTTGTTAAAACTGACCTCGTACTTATTTTCTCTCCATTATTTAACAAGGGGCTTCATGATCGTTCTATGTGATGGTATAGTGAGGGTCAAAGAAGGGGCTACAATATGGCAATAATATTTGTAAGGTTATATATTATGGTGGTGCAAAAGATGGCAAAGGGGACAGCGCAATAGAAGGGATCATGAGTACGTGTTGTAAAATGATAGTGAAATCGATTTATGACTTCTTATGTTACTTATAAAGGCCAGGTGCATGTGATTTGCCTACTGCTTATGGCTATGAATCTTGATACAAGCTTTGTATTGTAACTAAATCATATGGCTCAAGTATTACACGATTTAACAGAGATACATCTTTAAAGACATCCATTATGTTTACATCGTTTATTTGATTGAAGATGTGCATGCCAAACCTCTGCTTCATACTAAGGAGCTCAGCAATAACATCACCCATCTCTTACAAACATGTAATAACACATATGCCTTGGCCCTGGTAAATCTATCACAATAGTGTGTTTGTAATCAGCTGGTATTGATAGAGGCCTTTCAGTGTGAAAACAATTTTTTTCTCTCTCTGATACAAAAACCTATATGTTAATTGATAATCAGTACTGTTGATTCAGTGGTGCAGTCAGTGCAAATCTGTGCCCTTCTGGATGTCAGAGGGTTTTCACAGCCATGTTTGTGCCAACGTCGCTGGCAGTGGCAGCACCTGTTGTCAGTGCCAGAACCTGGCTGGCAGGGTTATCAATGCTCTCTGATGGTCTACCACAATCACAGTGGAAATGACAGCGGCTGCTTGCGTCACGGCAGATAACAATTTGCCCGACTACAGCTCGTATTCGCTGTTATTTCTATGTCCATGCCCACTCTGACAGATATGAAAATATACACCCAACCAAATGTACAGCAAGCATCATGTGTAGTCCCTCAAAAACCATTTTGATTAAAAAAACTTCATGTATTTGGCTTTGAATTTTCCCAATGTGTTAAATAAAACCTTGACCCTGCTATTACAGGTGATATCATGTGGAATGAGCAATGGATTTGACCCAAAAACATTGAGTTGTTTTTATACATTTTACTATCACCAGCAGTAACACAGTAATAAAATAGTAATAGCCCCAGAATATTGCGTTGTCCTTTTCATCTTTATTATCATGCACCTTACTTGATTAAAACAAAGTAATACTGCAGTACTCTGTTGATGAATTTGTCAGTTTAGACAGTTTTTACATCTCTGTACAACCCAACATTTTATAGATAGGCTACTAAGTTTATTGAATTGTGACATACACCTGACTAGTTTGAACCTCAGTAAGGTTTTAACATTGGAGCATACAGTATAGGTTTCCGTGACAGGCCACAGACATGGGACAGCATCACTTACCGGCAGCACAGACTCCCTGCTTTGAAAGTGACTGACATTCAGCTAGGTGTTGTTGTTTACTCAAGACAGTGTTCCACCTCAACTTGATACCACTGAATCTTACCTTGCTCTGTTTACTTCTGGCTCAAACGTTTTTTCAGCAATACAATCATTGGGAATACAGTGACTCACGTGCTCTTTCTATCAAAAAACATAAAACACTTACATTTTTATATGATAAAGAGGTCATCTGCTGGGTCAATCCTTACAAAGCTTGAACACCATAAAGTATTACCCTCTTGGCTTAAAACTCCTTAAACATGTATGAACTAAGAGTTTCCCTGAGCTCAATATGTCTCATCTCTAGGAACCATCTCTAGGGAATTTAAGAGAAACCCTCTTTTGAAGAGTTGGACTTTTTATCACAAATCTTTTCCCCTCACATATTTCCTTCTGCTTGCCTCTATGCGTTATTGACAAAACAACCGTTTTTTTGTTGTTGTGTGGGAAGAGATTTATGATTTGTCTTAACATTTCTGGGAGCTATAGGCCTTACCATGGTTTATGATTAAATACTACAATAATAGTAATATATGCAACATTTTGTTTCTATATGCAGCATTTCCTCTGTGTTTGACCAAAGAGGTAGGCAATCACTGCACATATAGAGTTTGTGTTTATGGTTTGCCATGTATTAATGCATCCTGTTTTGGTTGGTTTCCTTTTTAGCTTTTTTTATGAATTTGGACTGCCTTGTTTTCATGTTGTGTTGACAACATGCCTGATATACTGTACCTAATATCTTGGTCTGTCTCTGTAAGTATTTACACCCACATATGTTTTTGTTTATAGTCCCCTGCTGACAATCTTTTCGTGTAGAATAGTGTTTTATCTCAGGGTATGCAGGATAACTGTAATGATTTGCATTCTTTGATTCTGTGTGACAATTGATGTTCTCTCTACGCTGTTTGTGCAAACATATGTTTTATAGCATCGCTGTGCTGTGCACATTCCCATTTGAGCGAGAATAATTGTATTGTGATGTATATAGTACTAGACAGCAACATTGCTTTCAGTTATAGACAATACTTTGTCTATAACAGAGGTTGTAAGGCACTTGCCTTGACAGTGATGTCCTTGAGGTGCGCCTCTAGGGTCTTGGGAAGGTCACACTCACTCTCACTCTCTCCCAGTCCCCCCTCTCTCCTGTACAAGGTTAGTACAGTGCCATATTTGTGGTTAGGGAAAGTCAGTACCATAATCCAATCTTTTTCGTAGTAGAGGATTGGCTATGCTCTCTATTGCGTTGTCGCCCGTGTGTAGGGCTGCTTGTAGCATGTGTGAAATGAATGCACTGTGTACATAAGCTATTTTAGAAAGGCACCAGAACAGCTTTTGCTCACCACCCTCTACTTCTATGATGTGTGCTGTAGCAATAAGACATATTCAGCCAGTGAGGCACCTCTAAGTGATATGCAAACACAGTTATCAGGCTTTTGTTCACACCTAACAGATTTGATCTGTCTTCAATAATCATAATATTGGAGCCTGGCATTATTCTTGTAGGCTATTATTCATCTTATTATGGGAAAAGTTCAGGAAAATAATAATAACCATGTAATAAACAAACAGCCTATTATAATTTGGGATAACAGTTTTGTTTTTTTGTTTCTTGTATTTGTTTGTACAATAAGAATAGCTTACGGGTCGAGTAGGCTACTCAGGACTGACGTAGATCAATAGGCAAAATTGCATGGGAGTTCATCTATTGTGCTCTCTCAGATAGCATTTCAGTGATGCGCGGTTTATATCGGCCTTATTTAACAATTTCACACATGGTCCTCCTGTAGCCTATATAATGTCCATTCGCATAGCATCTCGAATATGTATAGCCTATGCGCGCCTCTGTGTATGTGCATGTGTGTTATTCAGTAATAAATGCAGAACCGCCTCACTCTAATCAAGCTGATTAAAAATTCCTGCGCGCACAGCCGGAAATCGCACCATCCTCTGTTTTCTTTCCACTTTTTACTTTATTTTAGGTTCTCCACTCCGCCAGGACATCGGCTGTCGCGGGTGGCTGCCTTCAACACTCGACATGCGGGTTAAATCGTCTTGTTTTTTGGGTATTTTCTTTTGAAATGAGGAGGAGAAAGGGAAAGCACAGGCAGCACCAGCAAGGGGAGTGATGAGTCAATACAACTCATAATTTAATGGGGACACAGAGGGGGAAAGCGAGAAAGAAAGAAGAGCTCCCGTCCGGACGTTAATCAAACCAGCAGAAAGAACACATATTCGCAAGCAGATGTTATGCATCCATAGCAAGCCTTAACTCGATATTGGAAAGTAAATCGCACTTTTTAACATGGGTGTGCATATCGTTGCGCCATCGTCTCTACATGAGATAGCAGATCATTGTCGATTTTTTTTTTCTAGAGAAGCCGAATTTATTTAATACACGTTATTTTTGTATGCGTTTATACATCAGGATTGTTCGCGACTGGTAGAAATAACAGATTTCAGCACCGCTTACCACTATCCGATGTTCTATTCACGAACGACTGACTGATAATCGTGGTGGATACGTTGTGTTAACTCGTTGCACTTGTAGTCGATGGACTATGCCCGAGACAGTTAGCCAGTTTATTGTCAGGTGTTATTTTCCTCCGCTACTTCTAATAAGACGAAAGAATGACTATTTTTCCAGTGAGCAAATAATTCGATTTATTTAGGCTATACTGTACAGACTTAATTCACTACCAATGTTATCGTATCCCAGTCTGGCTCGACGTCTTCTTTTATATAGATGTGGGTTGCTCTTTTGTATATCAACCTTTCATCTCTCAAAAGAAGAACACATTTCTGTAGAGGACCTATCATTTAAAACTAGAAAGCATCAGACATTGAAGTTGTCTTTCCCTTGACAAAACTTGAAGAAGGCATCGTTCACCAAGACTGCATTACATGCTTTCGAGTTTTGACGTGCTGAGTTTCAGGTTGGTTTGTCCTAAATGTAACTTAACTTGTGTTTTGCACTCTTGCTTGTCTTTTTTAAAGGTCATTCAGAAATCCTGCCCCCGGACTACCACCATATCCGGGTCTGGATTCTGTTGCCCCCCACCCCCCCTATTTAAATAATTAGTTGCTTCATTGCATATCATGAATGAGATAGTTCATGATCATTTGCGTGCTGGTGGGAAGGTGGGGGATACATTATTTTGACCTGTTCAGTTTTTGTTTAAATATTTAAAAAACCTTTCTATTGCACAATGTAAACACTGTATAATAACCCATCTGAATTTAGCCTTATTTTTTACCAAAAAGAATGAAACACCATTAACAGATAATTATTCAAATGTTGCTAAAGAAAATGGTGTGTATTAGGTGTTTAACCATGTCATTCAGTTGTGGAGAGCCTGTCAAGTTGTTGATTGTGTGCTTCCTGCAGTCAGTGGCTGTGTATGTGGGTGGCAGGTAGCCTAGTGGTTAGAGTGTTGGGCCAGTAACCGAAAGGTTGCTCGATCGAATCCCCGAGCTGACAAGGTAAAAATCTGGCGTTTTGCCCCGAACTGTTCCCTGGTAGGCTGTCATTATAATTAAGAATGTGTTCTTAACCTGACTTGCCTAGTTAAATAAAATAAAAATGTGTTTACACTTATCAAATGCAACTGGCATGTCAGGCTTTGCTTTATCCATTATTTTTTCTGATTGCACTTTTAATTTCTGATAGGCTCAAAGGTATAACAAGTCAGCATCTTTTCAATGGTACTGCTTTCATTCAGTTTTACCTCACATTTTGTAATGTCTTCTCTGAAATTGAAAGAGCAATTTAAAGAGACATCCCACACAATTCTTCTTCCTTATATCATGTCCTGTTTAGGCACATGTGATATCACTTGTGGGTCTTTTGCCTTTTTATGCTTTTTTCCCAAAAGCCTGTCTGGTAATTTTTTTGTTTTTTGGAGTGCTGAAAGTGACTCAAGATGAATATGCTAGCTCTACTCTCTCAGCCTTCACTTCACTGTTGCAAGGCTTGTGGGCTTGTGCTGTGAACTGCAGTAATCATCGGAGTGGAATCTCTCTGCAAATTAATGTGTTTGCAAAAAAATGGTCTTGTTTGCCCACCATATGGGAATCCGTAGTGGGACAGACATAAATAATACATGCTCTGAAAAATGGGAACATTACGATGGCACAAAACATTGTGAGTGCCAAGTAATGAAAGCACAAAATTGGCAGTTATTGTTGTAACTGTTGTGTTTTTGTTATGTGCTTTTTCCCACAGATAGATGTTCATGTTGACAAGTTATCACCCTCTTTGTTGTAACATTTTCAATATCAAAACAATCAACCCAAAAAATATTATTTGGCATACTTCATATCATGCAATTGAATATGATGTGCTTACTGTGTGATGGCCGTACATGTCCATGAAACCCCCTAATGTTCTGCCAGATAGTGAACACCCAGACTGTCCCTGTCTTATCTCCTCCCAGGTGATAGTGAGCATAGGTGCTGAGAATGATGGACCATCTCAGCGAGGCGTGCCTGGGGAAGGAGAACTGTGACCTGGTCAACAGCATGGGCGACCGCGACTCCAAGGCCCCCCCAGCCAAGCTGGCCCGGCTGGAACAGAACGGCAGCCCCGTGGGCAGGGCCCGCCTGGGCAGCACGGGGGCCAAGCTGGCCGGGGTACCCTACAAACCCTCGGGACACCTCCTCAAGAACTGCCACAAGAGGGGTGAGTGACACTGGTCAGGGTGGTGTGTGTTTGTGTGTGTAGGTGCGTGAGATAGCATAATATAAACCCTCAGACACTTCAAAAGGGCCCTTAGTACAAGTAGGCCCAAATTTTGGCCTGTGTGTGTTTGGCAAGATGGGAGAGAGGTGGAATGTCGTAAGTGTGTGTGTGCTGTCTGTGTTTACAATTGCCATGTCTTCATGGTTCACAAGTGTCATGTTGTCGTTTCCATCTTCCTGCGCAAACCGATTTAAATTTCCCTTAGTCATCTTAGTGCACACACCCACACTTAGGCCTATCTACAACGACCTATTTTTTTTATACCAAGGCCGTTTAAGAATTATTACTGTGTTATTCTGCATAACGCTGCGTCACTGTTTCTCTCCTGTTGTTTATTGAAGAGGATGTCATTTAAGAGCCTTTGCCGCTTAAGGGGCCTTCATTTCGAGATGATGACATAGCTTTTTTATATAACTACTGGCCTGGTCATCACATGAATATTGTTACTATTTTATGAATTTTTGGGGCTAGATATGAGCATTCAGACCTGCAGATTTTCAAGAGTTTATTAGCGGTTGGCCGTTATGTTTCAACTGTTTGTTCGGTTGTGTTTTTTGGGGACTTTGGAAGCATAGAATGTTGCGTTGAGTACCTTGATGCGCTGTTGCTCTTAGTTGGTTCCTCTCTCAGTTGTCACAAAACACCACATGAGAAAGTCCTGCTTCATTCTGCCCTCCCGTTTTTCAGAAGGTTCCAGTATATTTTTTGCCTTTTTCGAGAGGAAATTGTGAAATTTATAGAAGCGCCTGTTGCTGAAGTTTCGCATGGCCACAGTGGGCATTGTTTGAGCTGAATAATATTTACCATGGGCTTTTCTCCATTCCATGAAAACAAAGGCTGTATTGATCCCCAAATGAACCTACACAGCAGTCTTTATTGTTAGATCTCTATCTATTAAAATCAGGGAGAGAAGCAGCATTTCAGCACATTCCCTGGCACCTGCTGGTGATTACCCTGTTTATTGATTGTTTGTCAGAGATGTTTGCATCTTCAGGATGCCGGCCATTAGAAATATGGTTCATTGCAACTGCTCAAACCCCATGAATAATGTGTGGCATATCATCACCACTGAAGGCTATAGAGGAACATTTTAACCAAAAACGTTATGATGCTCCAAAACTTAAGTCACCAAAATATCAAAAGCAGTTTTTAACCCAAATGGTATAATGTAAAATTTGCACAGTGCACCCCTCAATGTCTTTGGGACACGGATTCCTCATTTTCTACCTAATAGCAGTGCAGTGTTTACACAGACTAGTAAACCTCAGGGCGCACCAGAGTGTTGGGATTTGGAGCGGTGCATCATGGGAAGGTGATATGGGGTTGACAGCAGAGGCAGAATCAGTCTAATGTGATCTGAGCTCCTTGACAATGAATCAACAGATCTCAGCCAAAAGTGGTTGAAAGCTGAGATAGGCCAAGATTCATCTGAACAGCATTCAATTTATTTAGACTTTAGTTCAAATTGAATAATGATGTCATTAATAATGGCTAAGAACATTGAAATCATTACTTTAATCATGATGTCACTGATCATGATTGAATAACTAAATCACAGTACCACCACATCTACTACCGCTACCACAACTAGTTCTATCAATGTGAATAAGGCTAATATGGAAATTCTAATAAAAAAACAATGCAATATTTATCATTGTGCAGTCACTGATAATACGAATGGCACTGGTAATCATTCATTCATGAATAGAGGTAGTCTGACTGTATCAGCTGTGTCTAAATGTAATATTAATCCCCCCATTGAAGGTCACCATTTGTCATGTCTGAGCCCTCGCTGTGTTGTCTGTGTCTCTCCAGGCAACATGCTCCCTGTGTTCTGCGTGGTGGAGCATTACGAGAGCCCCATCGAGTTTGACAGCAAGGAGGAGCACGCCGAGTTTGTGCTGGTCAGGAAAGACATGCTGTTCAACCAGCTCATCGAGATGGCCCTTCTGTCACTGGGCTACTCGCACAGCTCGGCGGCACAGGCGAAAGGTAGGACTGGCACAAGCCCCACTCTATTGATGACCCGCTCACACACACATACACACATGCACGCACATACACACACACACACATATACAAACTCAGGCATGCACGCACACACACCCGCACACACACAGGCCAGCTCCACAAACTATAGAACTGGCCTTGCTATGATTTGGCTTCTCCCACAGCTTACCCCACATACACTCCCCCCCTTCCATCCACACGCACGCACACACACACACACACACACACACACACACACACACACACACACACACACACACACACACACACACACACACACACACACACACACACACACTCACACACTGCCCCCTCCCCCACGCTCCCCACGCACACACAACCGCCTTAGCTGTCCAGGCCTCTGATAGTTTCCCAGCTGATCTGAAGGCTCAGTAACGTAGGCTGACATTGATCCCAGACAGGGGATGCAACTACATGTCTCTCAGGAGTTCTCAGGGCCTCTATGCTCTGCAAACCTCGCTAGAACACTCAGTGGGAGTGAAGGTAGAACCCGTTGCAGCTGACTGCAACACTAACACACAGACCTGGGCGGGGCTTACTGGGAAAAGAGATGTCAATCTTAATGTGGCCTTGCTAGGAAAATACAGAATCAATCAATGATTGTAAATGTTTATCTGTATGCGTCTAACTTTGAGAAACATAGCATTTACCATTGATTGTGTTTGTGTTTCTCTTTCCATTTCAGGTCTCATTCAGGTGGGCAAGTGGAACCCGGTCCCACTGTCCTACGTGACGGACGCGCCGGACGCCACCGTGGCAGACATGCTGCAAGACGTGTACCATGTGGTCACGCTGAAAATTCAGCTGCACAGGTTAGTCTCCACACCCTGTTGCCCAATCAACTACCCACCCAATGCAAGTCCAGTGAAGTACCCAACCACATCACCTTCCTGACCCCACCACCCAGCTATGCTAGTCTAGTGTAGCATGCGTACCTATTTAACTTGGGTTAAACACCCAACACATAGGCCTACCATTCCTTTCCATGCTTCCACCCTAACTCAAATTAGCATTATAGCCATAGACTTTGCAGCAGCCATAACTGCAAAGACATACCTGGAATCCAGCCATAGACCCCATAGTCATGGATGGGCTGGACATAGCAATGGTAGCTATCCAGTCTATACAAAAACAGTCAGGTTTGCTCATAGCACCTACTGTAAAACAGTACACACCATTTACGTTATCTATCATATCTATCCTACCCTGCCTTTCTAAGGTCTTCAAAAGCCAAGTTAACAAACTGATCACCGACCATTTTGAATCCCACCGTACCTTCTCCGCTATGCAATCTGGTTTCTGAGCTGGTCATGGGTGCACCTCAGCCACACTCAAGGTCCTAAACAACATCATAACCGCCATCGATAAGAGACAATACTGTGCAGCTGTATTCATTGATCTGGCCAAGGCTTTTGACTCTGTCATTCACCACATTCTAATCGGCAGACTCAACAGCCTTGGTTTCTCAAATGACTGTCCCGCCTGGTTCACCAACTACTTCTCAGATAGAGTTCAGTGTGTCAAATTGGAGGGCCTGTTGTCCAGGCCTCTGGCAGTCTCTATGGGGGTGCCACAGGGTTCAATCCTCGGGCCGACTCTTTTCTCTGTATACATCAATGATGTCGCTCTTGCTACTGGTGATTCTCTGATCCACCTCTATGCGGACGACACCATTCGGTATACTTCTGGCCCTTCTTTGGACACTGTGTTAACCAACCTCCGGACGAGCTTCAATGCCATACAACTCTCCTTCCGTGGCCTCCAACTGCTCTTAAACGCAAGTAAAACAAAATGCATGCACTTCAACCGATCGCTGCCCACACCTGTCCGCCCGTCCAGCATCACTACTCTGGATGGTTCTGACTTAGAATATGTGGACAACTACAAATACCTAGGTGTCTGGTTACACTGTAAACTCTCCTTCCAGACTCACATTAAGCATCTCCAATCGAACATTTTATCTAGAATTGGCTTCCTATTTCGCAACAAAGCATCCTTCACTCATGCTGCCAAACATACACTCATAAAACTGACTATCCTACCGATCCTTGACTTTGGCGATGTCATTTACAAAATAGCCTCTAACACTCTACTCAGCAAATTGGATGCAATCTATCACAGTGCCATCCGTTATGTCACCAAAGACCCATATACTACCCACCACTGCGACCTGGGTGCTCTCGTTGGCTGGCCCTCGCTTCATATTCGTCGCCAAACCCACTGGCTCCAGGTCATCTATAAGTCTTTGATAGGTAAAGCCCGCCTTATCTCAGCTCACTGGTCACCATAGCAGCACCCACCCGTAGCACGCGCTCCAGCAGGTATATTTGACTGGTCACCCCCAAAGCCAATTCCTTCTTCGGCCGCCTTTCCATCCAGTTCTCTGCTGCCAATGACTGGAACGAACTGCAAAAATCCTTGAAGCTGGAGACTCATATCTCCCTCACTAGCTTTAAGTACCAGCTGTCAGAGCAGCTCACAGATCACTGCACCTGTACATAGCCCATCTGTAAATAGCCCATCCAACTCCTTCATCCCCATACTGTTGATTTATTTTGCTCCTTTGCACCCCGGTATCTCTACTTGCACACTCATCTTCTGCACATCTATTACTCCAGTGTTTATTTGCTATATTGTAATTATTTTGCCACTATGGCCTATTTATTGCCTTACCTCCCTCATCCAACCTCATTTGCACACACTGTATATAGACTTTTTCTATTGTATTATTGACTGTTTGTCTGTTTATTCCATGTACTCTGTGTTGTTGTTTGTGTCGCACTGCTTTGCTTTATCTTGGCCAGGTCGCAGTTGTAAAGGAGAACTTGTTCTCAACTAGCCTACCTGGTTACAGGGTTAATTCCACATGGTTACAGGATTAAAACAGAAACAACTCAAAGGTTAACAGTTTGGGCATTAATAGTTAAGGTTAGGGCTATGGTTTGGGGAAGGCTTAACCTTTCACCCCAGTGGGCTAAATCAGGGTCACAGAGAGTGTTTCTTGGTAGTCTCAAACAAATCTACTTTAAGTTTGCATCCCAATATTACACTTTGTATATCACAGAAGACGGAAATATACCAAAACCGTTTGACATAGAAACACAGATTTTTGGCATAAAAAGAAAAGGTATGTTTATTTATGATGAAATTATGAAAAATATTTATAACAATCCACGTATAAGGCCACTAGTTCATTTGACTGCAGGAAAAGGCTACAACTAAATAATAAAAGAAAACATGCAATATTACCATCAGGGATCATCAGTATTCACAGTGTTCTCAAAGCTTGCTAGAGCATTGTGAACTGCAGTAGCACAGTGGTCT